>NC_048302.1:80045278-80116888 GCF_013100865.1 Trachemys scripta elegans | reverse complement strand
CCCGGCTCCCGGCCCCGCGGCCCAGCGCACCCCCTCGGCGGCCCGACCCCGCGGCCCCAGCCCGGCACTGCGCCCCTGGACCCCGGCCCGGCACCGCGCGCCCGGCCCCGCGACCCCGGCCCAGCCCTCCCTCCCGATTTTCCCGGACATGCCCGGCTTTTGGGGATTTCCCCCCGGATGGGGATTTGAGCCCCCAAAAGCCAGACATGTCCGGGAAAATCCGGACGTATGGTAACCCTAAGCTCTGAACTTCCCAGAGTCTGGATTGTATGGATCTGGAATTGCAGTTTGGGCCCATCTCTAATACTTATAGAGCCAAAGGGGCCAGATAACGAGGGGGACAATAGTTCTTTTTGTGAGTACTATTTTGATCACACATACACAGAGCTAAATGTATGTCAAATCTTAGTCTTTCTTGCCTTTTCTGAACATAATTTGTAAGGTAGAGATGGGAAGAAAAGGAGGGAGGTCAACTCTAGCCATTTGTCCTGGCCTTTGTTCACCTCACCTAATAAAACTATATGCATCTGTCTAAATGCTGGCCTTTTGTTTTCAATATGAAATAACTGAAGGCATAGAGAGACAGTGAAGATGAAGAAAAAGCAGAGTTCTCTTGCAAATCTTAAAGCAGGCTCCATTCTGCAGAACTTGAAAGGTCTCTATTCTCAGCAGAAGGCGAGTGGGAGGTAGCTACTTGTTATAGGCTCAGTGGTATCAAAGAATCTATATGAGCTATATTCTACCCTACTACACACACAACTCTGTGAAAATATTGCACAAAGATCAATAGAATATGGCAGGTACTTAGCATTTTCCAGGAGCTGCTGGCAAGTTTGGAACTTAGTCCTAGCTTGGTCCAAAATGAACATAATGACTGCACACTGCAAGGCTCATCTATATTTTTCCATAGTCTTGGGAATGGCATTTGTGGTGAGATGGATATTGTTTGGGTTTTAATTCTGGTTTGCAAAATGAAGACAGGCCATTTGTTCTATGTGACTGTTTTTTAACTTATGATAAAGCTATCTGGCTCCCACCATAGGCACTCATCTCCTCACCAAAAATGTACAAACTGATACTCTGCACATACTATACACAGGAACAATGTACCACCTCTGGATTGGAAAACAAGAGCCCCAACATCCTGTGTCATATGGGCAAACAGTACTTTCAGAGCAGCAAAATGTCTGGTAGTTTATATTGCACTAATTCCATGATCCTGTTTGGAAAGCCAGAGCCCTAGGCATGTACAAGGCTTACATGAGTCCTGTGCTGGGCAGCAGTGGTGGTGTGTTGCACAAAGGTGGCATATATGGGGCAGTCTTATGGGCTGAATCATGCCCCCACAGGCCATATAAAACAAGTGCATTCACAGGAAACACCTTATAGCAGCTTCCAACAGTTGTAATTTGTGCACATCCCCCTGCAGCTGTAGCTCAATCTCTGGTGTACATGGCAGATTATATGCAACAAAGAGGATAAGGAAACATGGGCACTTTAGGTAATATGCAATGGCCAAGTCACAGGATTGGAGCCCATGACATAGCAGATCCCCCTGTTGCCAAAATTGGCTGCGTTGAGGAGGCCCTGATAGCCACTATGCCTTGTGCAGTTCCAACCTGCAAGACTTGCCAATAACAATGATTCTAGCTAGTACCCACTCAAGTGTGGTAGAATGAATGCAATCATCTTTGGAAAGCTGCTGTCACTTGCTGAACAGAGGCACCATTCCTCCTCAGTGAATGTCCATATTATGCTGGTGTAGTAACCTTACTGCTGCAGACTGTCAGGGGAGAGGAATTCTATGCCTTTAGCTCCAAAGTACAGGTCTCTCCTCTTTTGAGCTAAACCCATAATTCCCTTAGCTAGTAGTAGTAGTAGTAGAAGCTATGAGCCAACATGGGATAATAGCCTAGAGGGAAACATGGCAGTAGTGTGTTACCACAAGGGCAGTTCCTTTACTTTTGCAGTTAACTTTTGTTTAATAGTCTGAGTTCTTTCCTCAGCAGTGTACCCTGGCTGTCAATGGTGCTTCTTGTTTGTGGGTTAATGAGGACTTTTCAGAAGTTCAGAGCCTCCCCATCATCTGCAGTAAATCACAAATCCTGCAGCAGACCATGCCCATTGCAGCCTTCACTCTTTTCAGGGACCTCAGTTGTGGGACAAAAGGGTTGCTAATGTGTTCTGTGCACTGCAATTAAAATATTGGGTGTGCGTCATTTAGTCTGAGCTCTGTTTTCTAGACAGAGGGAAGAATAGGGTCTGCAACAGAGGGGCTATCCCTTTAAGGGCCAGGAGGCCTTGGGCCACTCTGCCCTGTTCAGTGAATGCTGCCCTGTGATACCAGCTAAGGGCTAGCTCGGGAGGAGGTTGTTTTCATGGAAGGCAAAAAGCTGGGCTAGAGCTAGGAAGTGACTGAGGGTGGGTAGACCCAACTTTGATCATTAGAGCTCAGGAGCTCATGGTGAGACAATAAGAAGCCGCTGCTGGGAGCTCACCTACAAGAAAAGGGCTGAAGTCTAAAACCTGTGGGGCTGAAGATGTGTTGATGATGTTTCAGACTTGGACTAAGGGACTGTCCTAACGAGAAGGGGTGGAACACTTTAAAGTTGCTTAGTCAGAGGCCAAGTCACCTCTGTGGCTGGAGCAGGCTAAAGGCTCTTGAGGAGAGACCGAGGCAGTACACCACAATGCCAGGCCTTGCTGCAAGGGGATGCACTTCAAGGTGGTGAGTCTTGTAATGGGGCCCTATCTCTTTAACACCACCTTCTGTTCAGCATGTAACTTGTGAAACAATGGGATGAGAGATGACCAAGAATGCCTTCACTCATGATCCTAATGCAATGTGTACTTGGTACCAAGCAGATGAATTCTACCCTGCCTCAAGCACTGATACAAGAAAAAGCTAAATAAAACTCTACAAGTGTGTGTACACAATATAGAAAACAACCAGAAGTCGGCACATACGAATATGGAAGATGAAGATTGGAGTAACTTTCCAGCTAAGTCTGAATGGAAATATATCCTAACCTGATGACAGGACAGCTGCATGAAAAATTACTTACAAGAACATTCCCAAGGAAAAAGATTAATTCTCACATTACAAAATGTAATTCTTTCAAAAGCTGAAGGAATGAGAACCTGATTATACCAAGGTTTGTACATGAAAACAACACTGGAAAGAAACTCAGCAATACATTCTAAGAGGAGAGGACTTTTTAGGAAATATTGAGCCAGTGCAATTCTACTTGTTAAAAGCTTCATTATTTATTTGGAAGCAGAACACTATGCATCAAAAACTGATTTTAATATTGTCCAAAAAGGTCTGATTAGTTTGCATGAGAAGGGTTTAAACTGGTGTTAGAGCCACAGTTTACAACCTCCACAGGAATAGTACAGGAGAAGTAGTAATTAACTGAAGGGTTTTCCTCTAATCCTGCTGCTTGAAAGGATTTCCCAAAAACTAAGGCAAGAATTGGAACAGAATAATGCCACCAATGCTGTCCACTTGTTGGATTGTCCACATTTGATTTCAGAAAATGAAGTGATGGAGGCTTCTTACACCAATTGTAAGACCTTAGGTCAGCACCCAAATACCTCATCCTGTGGGAGTAGAGCTGGATGAATAAAAGTATAAAGGGAGGATGATGTAACTGCTGAGATGCATTGATTAGGTGCACAATAAATTTAGTTGCAGGTTGACTCTATGCTCAAACCCACAAGCTTGTATTCTATACACCTGACTATAGAGGGCCAGCAATTGGCTGATCTGTTCTTTTCAGTCTTTTTCATTTTGTCCAAAGCTGAAAGTTTTTTGGCCTGATTCTGTCATTCCATCCTGATATACCTGGGGCCACATCAATTGTCGTCATTACTCTGATTTTTTTTTCTTCTAAAGTGTAGTTTCTTAGAGGAAAAATTAACAAAATACCATATTGCGTTCTTGACTTCTGCTTAGGACTAGAGGAAACAAGCTGTTTACAGAGGTTTTCTCCTTAACATATCCACAATGTGACTCATGTGGCATATGACCAGAATTCATCACTGAATTTGGTCCACTGGTTGGATCACTAGCTTCCCCAGTCTGGGCAAGGTACAGATGGGAGTACTCAGAGTCAGAGCAAACCAATTACTTTCACTGTTAGTGCAACTGGAAATCATTCACTATGTATGAGCCTCAGCCAAAAGAAATTTAATTCAAATACATTTATCACTCAATAGCTATATGAGAAGAGAACAGAAGGGTGTTTTCTTTAATAAACATTACTCTGGAGTGTGGCCAGGGGAGGGAGAGAAAAAACACTGACCTTTGGTTTGCCCACTTTGGGAACTCCTGCCAACTCCTTTTCTCCCACAAAACAAACCCATCCAGTTACATCTTTGACTGTACTGCTTAAAGAAAACCACTGATACATTTCAAATGAGAGCTGAATTCAAGCTTGCCTTTATATTGTACAGTACAATCCATGAACTGAGAAGCTCTCCTGTTACTTTGAGCTCTGCACAGTGCTGCTGTAAGCTAAAGAAGCCCCAGCAAGTAAAGGAACCTGTTATAAACCTGAGCAGGTCTGAGGCAAAGGATATGTATTGCAGGAGACTAAAGTGGTGCATACAGTATATTGTTTGTTTCTATAACAGATTTCAATTAGGGATGTATATTGGTTTCTGATGCATCATTTCTGTGTTTTCAGACCCACAATAAAGAACTTTGAATCTAAATATAAAGAGGCAGACCCTCCGCTGGTGTAAAGTGTCATCGCTCCACTGAAGTCAAGCGATGACACTATGCCTGCTGATAAGTTGTTCAAGGGGACTGATACTGTTGCATTGCAGGGGCCTAAAGAGAAAAATGCCCCCCTGTGAAAGGGCTAGGCTACTAGTCCCCTCTAGTGTATCTGAGAGGTTGGTTGTGGGGAGCCCAGCCTTCGTCTCTCTTAACCTTCCTGGAAGTTTGAGGAACTCCTGGTGGAGGATAAGCCAGTGGGACTATCTACTGGGTCTGGGGATTTCTAGGTGGGAAAGGGGTCAAGTCTGTCTCTACCTTTTACTCCTGTTCAATCCCCCTGCTCAGTTGCTCTGGCAGCTCACTGGTGTTCCTACTGCAGTCGGTGGTGGTGTGAGCCTGGCCTTGGAATGTTCCGTGGCTTTTTTATTTGGACAGAAAGCCAACATTTTCTTGAACTCCATTGAGAGGTGAGAGTGGCAATTTTTAATTTTTATAACTCAGCCAACTCTGAATAGAATTTCATGGGACAAAGGAAAGGCACTGTTGTTGTAGTTCAGGGATTCCACTTACTGAATATCAAAGGCCTGCTGCACACAATAGAGATGTGAGAGCTTCTCAAAGAAAATGTGCCAGGAATCCTCTCTAATGGAAAGTATTAGGCAACCTAATTATAGGGGCTGCTACCAGCTCCTCCTTTAATATTTTGTATATTAAAAGCTAGATCCTTAGCTGGTGTAATTCAGCATACTCTGTGGAGTTACACTAGCCAAGGATTTGGCTCCAAATAATTGACTAGCAACAACAACTGAGCACTTTCTCAGGGGTCTATTTTGTTTTTTGTTCTCCTGACTAGTCTAAACTAAACTGTTCAGTTCAAGTCTAGAAATCTTGTATACTTGTTGAGACCAAATCTACTTCCTAGAGGTGACTCACTCATTTGCTGCACACAACATATAAGGTAGAGTGAACAGAGCTGAAGTTAATTCCATTTTAACAAACACAGTGGCAGATTTGAGGACTAAAAGGCTTTCTGGTGTCATACGATTAAGTCCTAGAAATGACTCTCATGCTGCTGTCAGAAACTAAAATCCCCCCCCCCTTTTTTTTTTATCTCACTGTTTGGCTGTTGTCCAATTTCTCTGATTCATCTCTCAAACTTGTAGCCTTTGTCAAGCTTTTTGGGGGGGAGGGAGAGAAAGAAAGTCCTTGAATTTTTTTTTCTTCCTTATTTGTTACCAGGGATTCTGTTTGAAAAGCTTAATTGCTTGATTTCCAGGAATTTGAGGAACTATAGAATAGAGATGTAATACAAAATGCTTCAGAAATGCAGGTGCCTCCAAACATGGAGATATCTGATGATCTACCATAGAGAGAAACAATTGTCCTACAGATATGCTATTTTATTTACCTATTTGCAGAAATATTTGTATTATAGAAACTTACTTTTAAGCAGCTGAGTCTAAAAACTTTAAATAAACAATGAAGTCTCATGCAGAAGAAGCATTTTATTGAATGTTGTTAGATACAACAAATATAAACCAGGTCATCTCCCAAACTAGACTCTTTTTTAGAAGCTGAAAAAGAAGCTGGTAACCAGAAACTGCACCGTAACAAAATGCTTGCCCTAAAAATGCATTAGGATTTAGTCCCAAAGCTTTTGGGGAAGCTGTCACACTGTTATCTGTCATGGATATATCCGCAATCTGGTTGCTCATATAATAATTTAGCAAACTTCTAAACTTAAATTTTTAACTAACAATAAAATTTGGAAACATCAAATTAAACCAAAGGCATGAAGAAATCCTAACCACAAGAACCATTTCAGTTACTTCTACTGCTGTGTAGTGTCTGAAATCCAGCAAACTGAGCAGAAAGACCCTAAGGCATTTTTAGCCTTAAACGTTGGTCTTCTATACTGCAAGCAGTGTTGTTGGCAAGGTACTAGCTGTACAAAAATTATTTATTTTTCAATACTACACCTGCACTGGAATGTCCCTGCAAGAGAAATTCTTCTTACTATGCTAGTGTCTGCAACAAGGAACCTGGCCCTTAGTGATTTCTCAGCTTCACTGCTTTCAGTTACCTATTTGAAAACTTTGCAGTCTATTCTGAATCGTACTCTGGTTATGGCCCAGTTCAGCCACTTCTACTCAAATTGACTTCAGTGGGATTAGAGGCAAGATAAATTGCTGCTCAGCAGAAAGCCGAGGTCAACACACACACTTAGTACTGATATAACTATTTCAGTTTGATTTGTATGGGTTTTTAAAAAAAATCAAAGTAGTTAGGTAGGCACAACCTCTAGCATGGATGCAGTTTAGCTTATTCCCTTTTGTGTACAGGAACATAGGCGCCAACTTTCCTCAGCACTGGTGGGTGCTCGTGCCCCCCAGCCCTGCCCCTATTCCACCCCCTTCCCTAAAGTCCCCACCCCAACTCCACCCCCTCCTTGCCCCTATTGGACCCCTTCCCCCAATTCCCAGCCCTGCCTCTTCCATGACCATGCCATGTTCTCCCTCATCCCCCCTCCTTCCCAGTCATGTGAAACAGCTGTTTCGCAGCATAAGCACTGGGTACTGGGGAGGGAAAGCAGGCACGCGGTGTGCTCAGGAGAGGAAGCAGAGCAGAGGTGAGCTGGCGGGGGGGTGGGGAGCTTCTGGTGCGTGCTGAGCATCCACCAATTTTTCCCTGTGGGTGCTCCAGCCCAGCCTTGGAAATGCCAAGGTCAGGGCAGTCTGCAAAAGGGAGAGCAGATATCCACCAGTCTTAGGAGTAATGTTGAAGTTAAACTCCCCAACCAGTCACAAACTGTGCTTCTGATCTTCCCTCCCCCATCCCCACTGGTTATCAAGAAGCAAAAAAGAAATCTCACAGCCCCCTTTATTGCATTCCAGTTCTTTGGTCCCCAATCAGCACCTAGGTCCAGTACAGTAAGAAGTTATTTAAAAAACTCTGCTCACATATACAAAATGTTCAGACCCCCAAGAGTCAGCCACATTACCAGGTCAGTATAGGTTTGGATCTTACCCAAAATACCAGACTGCCAGCCAATCCTTTACTGTCTAAAACTAAAGGTTTATTATAAAGAGAGAACAAGAAGAGAGCTGTTAAATAGTAAAGCAGTTACATACATACTTCAAAGTCCATATATCAGGTTCCTAGCAGTATTGGTGAGACTGTTGAAAGTCCCTCTGGAATACATCCACAGCTTGGATGGGTCATTCAGTCCTTTGTTCAGAGCTTCAGTTTGTAGCAAAGTTCCTCCAGAGGTAAGAAGCAGGACTGAAGACAAAATGGAGAAGATGCAGCTGCCTTTTATAGTCTTTTGCCATGGTACCTGTGCTTCCTTTGTTTCAAACACAAGCTGCCCAGCACATGACTTGGACTTGTCCTGATTTTATAGGGACAGTCCTGATTCAGATTGGTCGATATTAGACCAAACCATGCTCGAGTACTTCCATGGAAGTTAATGGAACGCATGTGAGCAGGACTCAGAAACAACTGTATACATCTACATACCATACTGGCACTTTCTGAAGACACTCTTTCTGTAGAATATCAACTTTCTTTCTTTTTTTTAAGTGTCTAGCTGTTATGGTGAAGCATAATTTTTTTTCCAATTGGAAAAAACATTTCATTCTTGAGTGGATTTTTTTTGGTGGTAAATTAGGGCACTAGGGATGAGCTGCTATTCAGGCAAAAGGTCCCCTCCAGGGAGTCAGTCCTGCAAGCTGCTGAGTACCAACTTCTGCTGACTTGTCTACTGGGAGCTGAGACATTTGATACCTTGCAGAATGAGGCCTCTAGTGAAAGAAGGCAGGGAAGCTCAAAGAAAATCTTTGGGCTTGTAAATACACAAAGTAGCATGGCTTTGTGGATGCAGTTATGCTACAAAGGGTAAATCTTCACTACCCGCCGTATTGGCGGGTAGCAATTGATTTATCTGGGATCGATATATTGCGTCTCGTTAAGACGCAATATATCGATCCCCGAACGCGTTCACCATCAACTCCGGAACTCCACCAGAGCGAGCAGCGGTAGCGCAGTCGACGGGGAAGCCGCAGCCATCGATCCCGCACCGTCTAGACCCCAGGTAATTCAATCCAAGACACTTCGACTTCAGCTACGCTATTCGCGTAGCTGAAGTTGCATATCTTGGATTGATTTCCCCCCCCCCCAGTGGAGACCAGCCCTATAACAGTGCTTTATACAGGTATAGCTATTTCTGTACAAGAAATAAGATATACTGGTATAACTGCATCCCCACTAGGAGTTGTATTTCTCTGTTTAAAAAAAAAAAAAAAAAACAACCCCCAAGTGATAGTGCAGCAAAGAGTCCTGTGGCACCCTATAGACTAACAGACGTATTGGAGCATGAGCTTTTGTGGGTGAATATCCACTTCTTCGGATGCATGTAGAAGTGGGTATTCACCCACGAAAGCTCATGCTCCAATACCTCTGTTAGTCTATAAGGTGCCACAGGACTCTTTGCTGCTTTTACAGATCCAGACTAACACGGCTACCCCTCTGATACAAGTGATAGTGATATCACTACAAAAACTGTGTGTAGAGCTAGTTGTGTCACAGAGTAGGGCATGCTCTTCCTATGAGGAGATCTCTCAGCAGCCATGAATTTCAGTTTAGGAAAATCAGGTTAGCTCAGTGGATCACTGAAAGACAAATAATGACCTCACATAACTCGTGACATGCATAAATTCCATTCACTGTGCTTGGCAGCATTAAGAAAAGTGGCTTGTGAGCAACATTATTCTCTCTCTAGTGTAAGGAAAGGTATGAGTTACTGGTATGGGAATGAATTTCAAATAAGTACTATCTATACTTTTATTCCACATCCTTATAAATAGTATCTGAATGCCTCACATGATGCAAAATTGGTATAGGACTAACAGTATTAATCCTTCTGTTAAGCCTCGGAGCTGAGTGGCTTCTAGAAAGCTGAGCAGACTCAAGTCTGAACTGAATGCTCATGCATTTAATCAAGTGTTGTGCCTTCTTTTCTAACAAACCTCAGTTCTGAGTACTTACTAAATATTACTTCTTGCATATCCTTCGTTTACCCTTTCCCCTTAAGCTTGTCTTTCTGCCTCTGCATTCCCCCCTTAAATTAGCATAGTTTTCATATTAGTTAAATATGGCACATTCTAAACAGTAATCCACTCCATATCCTTTAAAAGAACAAAACCCAGCCCTTCAAGTAATACAGAAGCCATTCACTTTTTTTTTGCAGAACACCAATCTCTGTCTCTTGAGCCTCGACCTGCAGAGTAGTGTTTACACTTCACACTGGTGCTTCTAGACTCTCAAACTGCTCCAAAGAGTTTTCCTGAGAGGCAAAAAAAAAAATTCTATTCACAGGGTTTGAAGCAGAAGTGGAGAAAATGTTTTTTTAAATTGAGTTTTATATTTTGGCTTGATATTGTGGCAGCCATCAATTTGAATTTTTCAATGGAATCTTGAGACATTTTTCCTGGTGTCCTGGGCCACACACATTTGGGAAAGTGTGACAGTTTAAGAATGTCCACAAATCTTGCAAAAAAACAAACTTAAATTATGGCATTTATTTATTTATTTTGCTTGTAGCAGTAAGGGGGTGGGGGAAACATAGGCATCCTCAGAGCAAGCATTAGTGTTCACCAGGGATCCTAGAAAGCCAGTTGCCATGGGGGGAATATACACAATTTGCAGGTTTGTGTTTGATTCACAGAGAATCCAAGAATCCAGGCGCCCAGCTCTGAAGGCAGCGCAGTGCAAAAAGGTGGCATAGTGTAGTATTGCCACCCTTATTTCTCCACTGAGGCTGGCAGTGGCACTGCCTTCAGAGCTGGGCACCCAGCCAGCAGCTGCCACTCCCCAGCTGCCCAGCTCTGGAAGGCTAGGGAAACTAAGTTGAGTGTTGTATTTTAATTGCAGGAAAATGGATATTTTTGTTTTTATCTCAGAATTTTGATGTTTTTATCACAGGGAAAACTAAAATCCCTGGTGTTCACTACACAATGGACAAGGACAGATATTAACCCAAAAAAGGCCACTGTAAGGGGAGGGGGGGAGAGAGTTGTCAGCTGGATATCTTTAAACTAGGGCTGTCGATTAATCGCAATTAACTCAAAAAATTCTCAGTTTTAAGCACACTGTTAAACAATAGAAGACCAATTGAAATTTAGAAAAACATCCAAAATATTTAATACATTTTCATATATATTGTGTTGTAACTGAAATCAGTATATTTGAAAATGTAGAAAACATCCAAAAATATTTAAATAAATGGTATTCTATTTAACAGTGCGATTAATCGCAATTAATTTTTTTTAATTGCTTGACAGCCCTATTTTAAACTGTATGGTATTTGGTAAAAGATTGCCTATAGTGATGCTAGCTAATGGCTACAATGGAGGCTATTACTCAGGGGCTTGGGGGGGAAATGCCAAAGAATAAGAATACAGAACATGAAAGAAGGAAGTTTTTGAAGTCTGTTCTAAGTCCAGAGTTGGTTTGATTTCTACATACTGAGATTTGCTACCAGAAATACAGCCGTGAACTATGTTTTGGTAGTCTGGAGCAATTAATATCCATTTAGGGTTTGATTTTCCCATAAGGGGCCAATGCTGCAAGCCCTCTGCACAGGGGAATCAATGCAGTTATACTGGCATAAAACTGGAGTAAGGTCCTAGGCTTGCTTTTATCCTCCTGTAGCAAAAAAGCAAGCAAATAAAAAAATCAAGAATAAACTTACCATCTTCTTGTCAGATTTTATTTGACTAGTGAGGGAGGATATTATCTTCTAGTGATATTATGAGTCAGGCAGAAGGGAATGTAGGTGAAAAAGCAATCAGAAATGTAAAAAACCTAGCAGTAGTATGAAGAGCAGAGTATAGACCCCTCTCTTGATCTTATCATTAAGGTGGAGCATCCTGACAAATGTGTGGGAGTTTGTATTTCCACTGCCAATGTTCTACCACTCCTTGCCAATGGTACCAGTTTCACTGATTGCAGTAGTGGCAGGATTAGGTTGGTGGTTAAATGGAGGACTTCTATCTTGAGCTATCAATACCTCTTGTGGCTTTTTGTGTCCATTTTTAAGCTTGTTTGGATTTTTTTTTTTCAGAACTGAATTGTTTGTACCTGAAATATAATTACAATCTAAAACAGCCTGAAAAAACTATAACTAACCCTGTTCTTCAGATTCCTCACCCTACTGTCTTAGCGCCACTGCAAGTAGTAATACATCATATACTAATGAGAGAGATTGGCAGAATCTTTGGAATTAGGCCTGAATGCTTAGTAACTCTAATATCCTGATGAATATTAATAAACAGTTCTGAGTGTTAACAAATGGGCAATGCCACGGCCACTTTCATCTTCCACCATGACAGTACAGTCATCTTCTACAGATAGAGCATCAGTGGTAGAGATGTATCTTTAAATTTCTCAAATGATGCTGCTGAGTATTTCATGTTCCACATGTACCTCAGTAACATAGAAGGGACACTCTGAGTTCACCACTGTTTTCAAGGAAATGAAAATAGACAATGAAAGAGGCACAACTGATAAGCTGGAAGAGGAGCAGCAATGAAAGCATTAACTCCCAGCTTGATATTTTTCTTTCTCCTCCAGGGGCTCTCAGGCATACTTCTCCTGTTACTGATCAAACTAGGGGGCAGTTGCTTTCAGGGGCAAGAAATGAATTTCAAATGAAGAGTTATTAGTTATTTCTAACATAGTGTTTTCACATGTCCTACATATTGCCTCCATAATTAGTATATATTATTGCTTCCCATTGTTATGAAATGAATTATCAAACCTTAGATCTTTATACATGCAGGATATTTTATTAATGATGAGACATAAATGACTCTTGTCGCTATTAAGTAGATAGTAAATGTGATATGTCACTGATTTTATAATTGTGGCTGAAACCAAATGCCAGTTGTGCATATGGGAAACTGTATATTAAACACTCACAGAAAGGCCAAACAGGCAAAACGGTTAGCCCAGTGTGATTGAACTGTCGTATAAAAACTTCAATTTGAAAATGACCCAGGAGCATTTTAGGCAATCATTCTTTTCATCCAAGATCCTTAGTGTAAGTGGATTAAACAAAACATCGCAGTATGTGGGGAAAAAAAATGTTTTTAGAAAAATTTAAGATGCCCAAATGCACGTTCCCCCTTTTCCCCCCAGAAACTTATCTACTGCATATGTGGAAAGTAACAACCACAGAGTTACTGCACTGTTATATACTATTTCACCTAGCTTATGGGTTAAGTTAAAACCTCTTTAAACTGTTATGCAAATAAGTACCCCATTTAGGTCAGTTGTAGGAGACAGTTAAGGGGCCACACTTAAAACAAAGCCTAATGGAATCTGCTCAGAAACTAGCATCCGGTGCACAGAGGCTGGGGATTGTGACTGGGGGGAAGAACATACAAACTGAGAACAGAGTAGACTTAGGGAGAGATACAGGCTGAAGGAGCAGCTGAAAATATGTGGCTGACTCTGGAAGAAACATGGGGAGAAGTTTTTTTGGGTCCGGAAATCAGGCTGAAAAGAGGGGTCTTGGTGAACAGAAGAGGCTGTTTGCTGCTATTTGATTCTTTCTGCATTCAGAGAAACAGGACTCTCTGTTCTTTGTAAATAAATAAAATTGCATCAAAGAACTGCCAGACTGCCACCAATTTTTACTCCCAACTCTGGAACACCACCATGGTCCCAAATTCTGACTAGCCGCTCTGGTCAAAGTGGGGCAAGAGTACACTGAGGAAACAATTTTTCATATTTTATATAAATAAAAAAAACAGACCCTGACTTTGCACACTTGACAAGTCAATTGATAGTGCCAGAAAAATCTTAAGATGAATCATGATGTTTTGAGAGAGAATATGTAAATTTCTATAAGGTGGTATAAATCACTAGGGAACAATTCAGCTGTTTCCTCAATATGCACACACAGTTTAAAGTTTTCCAACAGTACTGTGCACTTCATTATTATGACTCAGGCATTGTGGCAATAAAACACTGGAGCCCTCACCCTTCTCTAGAGAGAAGCAGTGTTTTTTTTTTTTCAAGTTAGTGGTGTGTATTTAGGAACTGAGAAGTGATAATGCATTTGCAGTCCTCCAATACTAAACAGTGATTACACATCATTTGAGCTAGAGGCTATGACAGGACTCCTTACTCATTATAGGAGCTGCAGTATCTCATTTCACTAAGCTGCTCTTTACTCTGATTCCATGGAGACTTCAACATTGACTGCTATCTTCATAGCAGTGAAGGTTACCCCCAAGCCTAATAAGGTTCACTGTTTTGCACCTGACATACCTAAGCCCTTGTGGAAAGGAATGTGAAGGGGACAGGTTGCTTTGCTTTGTTCTTTCTGTTACTTTTCAGATGACTGGGGGGTTGAGGGAGTGAATGAGAGAACTGCTCAGGGGGAAAAACACTGTATGCCTTACTAGTATCTGCACTATAACATTATCTGCTGAAATTAAGTTTGCAGGCACTGCTGTGCATGTGGTTGGGAGTATGTTATCAGGTGCAGTGTCTGTAAAATGACTCCAGTAATTACAACTGAACTTACTCAAATCTGTTGCATCCAGCCTGTTAATCATTAACTATTGTGCTATCAAAACAAATTCTTTATTGTGGGCCAATTCTGTGAGCAGCTGAAATTTCCATTGGAGTAGAGCAGTTGTCTCCAAAGCGGGGTGCGCAAGAGGATTTCCCCCCCCCCCCCACAGGTTGGGGGGGGGGGTGGGGGGGGGGCTTTTTTTTTTTTTTTTTTTTTGCTTTGGCAAAAATGGTAGAGCTGGTGCGACAGGGGGTGCATGCTCAAAAATTTTTTACTGATAGGGGTGTGTGATCAAAAAGTTTGGAGACTACTGGAGTAGAGGGTGTCTAGCGCTTCTCAGGGTCATGCTTAGCACCTTGTAAGACTGGCTTGGCCCTCTAGTATCCATTATACAACACTTCTAACTTGTAAGCTAGAGCAGTGGTTCTCAAACTTTTGTTTGTGTGTGTGTGTGTGTGTGTGTCCCACTTGAAATTCCTGAGGGTCTTGGCAGACCATTTAATCTTTCCAAATGTTGTTTGTACCATTAACTAACTATTGTAAAGTGCTTTGGATAAAAGTGCAATATAAAAAACCTTAAGCATTTTTTTCTACAAATAAAAGCCTTTCTAATACAATGGATGTGCCCTCTCTCCCCTGCCGTGGCAGCCCCCAAGCTGGGGCTGGGAAAGGGGGGGGGTTTCTCCCCGGCAGCTGCAGCTCTGGAGCTGGGGAAAGTCTCTGGCCACCACAGCCCTGCATGTCCCAAATTCTCCCCACCCCCTCTTCTTACCTCACTGCCCCCTCCCCCTTACCCCCCATTTCTCCCAAGGCCACCACCTCACCTTACATGTGTGTCTTCTCCAGGGTCCAGGCACTTAATTAGTGGAGCCACACCTGCACAGCTCCGCTAATTAGGTGGGTGACCCTTATTATTTCATGTGCGGCTTCCCAGGCATGCACCTTAGAGGGTACTATCTGTGGGCCACAGTTTGAGAATCTCTGAGCTAGAGATACTACCCCAGCATAGATAGACTAGTTGAAACTGATCTGACAGAAAAGCCTTAGCAATAGCACTGAGGAACACCACGTTTCTGGTGGGTTCAGCTTTGCAATAAAATCAAAATAGTAATCTACCAATCACACATTTCCCTTACTGCCTCTTTTCTTCCTTCCCTCTTCACTTCATGATTTTTCTCTTCCTTCCCTTTCTTTGTGTCTTCCCTCTGTTCCGCCTCCCTCTACACGAAATCAAATAAAACAAGTGGACAGTTACAGGATTACCTATAGCTTGATAGTGACTGCCCCTAGCTTTATATGCTGTTAGCCAGCAGGTAGCACTGGGATGAGAGGCATTTTGTACCAATAGGGTTAAACTGTGACCTAGATTCGCTTCAATCCAGGCCTGGGAGTGGCACAAGTCTTCCTCAGCCTCTCCTCTGCTGGAGACTGCAGCCAACCAGCATAGATACGCATCAGAGCATTGGGGTGACTGGGTTGTTTTCTGATTCATGGCCTCTTGAAAGATTCCTGAGGCAGGGTAACTATGGTGCTCCTAGCAGAACTTATAGCAGTCCTATCCTCAAAGTGGGAGGGCAGTGACTGGAAAAAGCAAATGACCCCTGGTCACTACAATCTTCGCTGGCATTGAAGTGCAACTTGTATCTCCCTTCCCCTGCAGAGGTAAATCTGGGCCTTTTGGCTGTACTGGTAAAATATATGGTATTCCTAGAGCAAATACAGCATATTTGATATACCTCTGTGATGGAATGTATTCACACACACACACACGTACTGAAAGGGTTAAGTGGAGCTGGAGAGCTCAATGAGAGCACCTGGTGGTAACTACACAGGTGTCAGGCTCAATTAAGGGTGAGATTCAGCTACAGAGGATCTAGGTGGTTAATGTGAAGAAAGAGCTTCAGGGCAGAAGAACTCTAGTCTATGGGGAGAGTAGGCCTTGGGATCCTTTCTTGAGACAGGAGCTCTAATAATAGAGTCGGAGAGGTACTGAGAAACCTTAGGGATGAAGTGCCCCTTCCTAAAGGGGTAGGAACTGGCTCTCTGAGGAGACAGCTTAAGGCGCTTGCTTACTATTGGAGTTGGAAAGGACTCTGCAGAGCCTGGAAAAGGGCATGGAGACTAGCTGAGGTAGGAAGAAGTGTAGGGGAGTATCAAGGCGTCTAAGGGAGCAAACCTAGGCTGATCACTATCGCATTTGTGGATTGGAACCCACAGTAAAAGGAGGACCTGGCTTCCCCTGCAGACCATGGAGGAAGGAAGGGTGCCCTGCACCCCCTCCGGATAAAAGAGGCAAGGACTATTAGTAGCTATTAGACAATGGCTATAAAGAACACTGGGCTTTAGAGTCAGTTCAATGCTCTTACACCAGGCCTTCAGCGCCTATCTGTTAGGACTTTGTTACCACTAAAGGGGCAGGACTGAGTGTGACCTGGAGCATCAAGATAGAAGAAACAGATCCCTGCAGAGCTGGAGTAGCTGTCAGCAGGGGATGCCAGAAGAGCAGAACCTGCTATACCATAAGGAGGTGTGCTGACTGGTGAGTCACTCTTTGATCTGTTTGTTTTTAAGATTTCTTTAAATTAAGAGAATTTAGAATGTGAAATCCTGGCTCCATTGAAGTCAATGGCAAAATTCCCACTGACTTCTGTGGGGTCAGGATTTCACCAAGACTTTCCCCTCCCCGATGTGTACTCCTATAACTGCTTGGAACCCTTCTTGTTATATGTGGCCCCTTCAATTATAGTCAGTAGTCAAACTGGAAAGGAGAGCAGTGGTACACTTCTACCCTCTGCCCGCTTGATATGTCACTCACAGGTGACTGTCTGAATGTTCAAAACATGATCATATGTGCTCTTCTAAGCAACTCATATTTGGTATTCCCTAAATGAGTTTTGGATACATGGGCACTGGTGGGCTCCTTAATCTTGCCTCCCCTTCAGTGAGGCTCAGATGCCTTACTGAGCTCCATGGGAATGATTCCACCATGGTGAGTTTCAGATTCCCTCCCTTGGGTTTAGCTTCTCCCCTCTGCCATGTTGGCCCCATGTTTTTTGTTTTTTTGTGGGGCGGGGGAATTAAGTGGTGGTGTTCTACCAAGTGCCACCCATTCAAAGGCAAAATGAAATGTCATTCGATAATAAGATCACCTCCGTGCTTTCATCAACAATGAAATAATATATTCATTTAAAATCACCAGTGAGCATCTGAATTAGTGCCTCAATTAGATGAACAAGGGCAAATCATACCTCTCAGAACTCTTGTTCCAAGCTCTCAGGCACATGTCACTGCACCAGTTATGCTGAGTTCATAGTTTGAAGATTTTCTCCATAGGTGCTAAGACTAGAGATTTTTTTTTTTTTTTTTAAACAAACACCGCCCCTGCCCCCCAGTTTTACAAGGTAGCCCTATTCAAGACCTGGATACAGTATAATAAACATGTAGTGTCATGACATGAACCTAAATGTTTGCAATGCTATAGTCTACATCTTTTCTGTATCTAAAAACTTAAAAGCAGTTATAGCACTGCACATAGAAAACCTTATACCCCAAATGTAAGTACTTGTCACTAATGTAATTGTCTTTGTCAAGCTGCCATTACAGCATTGAGGGAGGACATAGACATTTATATCCTCTTAATCACCGAGAGAATGATCCAAATACTTGTCAGCTGACCAGAGAGCTACTTTCTAGGTTTAAACTTGGCCTAGAAATTGTTTTGCAAGCAAATTAAGAGAAATTAGTCTGAAGTTGCTTTAGTTGCATTTTAAAATTATCCTAACCTTTTTTGCATACTCACCTTTAATAAAACACGAATGGTCAGATTTTCAGCAGTGCAATGCACACTCTCTCACACACAGCTGAACATGTAAACGACTTCTATTCATGCAAATATGTGTATGCATATACCTTAGCTAATCTTCACATTGAATCATGTGTGGAAATGTACGATGCACTGGCTAGTGCAGTGTACATTTGGCTATCTTAGACCTTGGAAGTTAAATCTATACTGTCAGCTCAAAGATATATAATGGTGCCAAAAATTGCTCCATTTAATTCTATAGAACATTGATGTGCACACAAGATATTAATTACAAGCATTTGTAACATCACTTATTTCACACAGAGCAAAACTTTAATACAAGTAGGTTATGAATTGTACAGTTGAAGGAATAGGAATCAAAAGAGAGAACATTAAGAACTGTTTTTTGAGATACTGTAAGTTTTTTGTAAATGGGATGCAGTGGGGAAACATCACTAAGCTATTGCCCAAGTGAGTAGAGAGAATAGAGGTGTAATCCTGAGTTCTGTGCAGGCAAAAAGTGTCATGGATTCTGAGAAGTCAAGTGCAATAGTTGTAATTGCATGCACCATAACTGAGCACAAGGTTTGCTGGATGGTACGACCCTCTGAAAATCAAAACGCAGTCCTGAGAGTGATGATTCCCCCAATACATCCCCTTTTCCCTTATGCAACAGCTAATGCCTGCCTGGGCAAGGAGAACCCTAGCCCAAGGGAGTAGTTTCCCCCCTATACACAAGGGATAGGAAGCTGCAGCAGCTGGACCAGGAGTAGGAATAGCTATACAGAGGCAAACTTGGCAGAAAATTGCTGCTGCTCTAGAGAGAAACAACTCTCCACTTGAGGAAGGACTCGGACTGTTTTGGTTTATGGTTGGTTTTCTCTTGTGAGGCTTGTATACACTTACTGGGGGATTGATGTGTGGTGATCAATGCATCGGCAGTCGATTTAGCGGGTCTAGTGAAGACCCACTAAAACAACCACAGATCACTCTCCCGTCAATTCCTGTACTCCACCAGATCGAGAAGAGTATGGAGAGTCGATGGGAGAGTGTCTCCCATCAACATTGCACAGTGTGTACCTTGCAGTAAGTAGTTTTAAGCTATGTTGACTTGTTACACTATTCACGTAACTCAAATTGCATAGCTTAGATCGACTTTTCCCTGCAGTGTACACAAGGCCTAAGTAAGCAGCCCAAAAGTCTGAGAACTTTGTGTTGAGCAGAGTTGTACTAAATGTAAGCCGTTTTGAGAATAAACAGACTTTATACTCACTGAAGATATGTGCTCCCTGCCACCACCTGCAAGAGACAGCCTGTCTCCTGATGTCTGTGAAACTGTATTCTGTATGGGGCATGGAACAAGTATTTCAAGCAAAGCTAGTGAATGGCTTGACAGATTGGTAAGAAGTTATAGGGAGACTTTCACTTCTCTTATGACAATTTTTACGAAAAGTCAAGACAGTGTTAACATGATGAAAGGCTAAAGCTGTGAGAATAGCATGTGTGTGGAGAAATGAAGTATCATAACCACTTCTTGTCTTAACAGTGGTCATAACCAGAGCTAAGTCTTATAAACTTGGGCTAATTCCTAGTTCTCCTGAAAACAACTTTTAAAGATCTCCTCTTAACCTTAAAGTGTGAAATCTCCCAATTCCCAGAGGAATTAGAACTCCCAGTGAGAATTCACTGCATAACTGCAAAGTTGTTGAACCCCTATTCTCAGCCCACTGTGCTGCAGTGGGTTTAACTTGGCAGTACTTGGTGTTCTCAGTGAAACTAGTTCAACTGTTTACCATCACATCCACCCACTGACACACATCTCAGAATGTTAAGTCTTGAATATTTTTTCAAACCATGAAAATCAGATTCCGTGATTGCGGTGACAGGTGTTACAAAAGTGCAGCCTGAGTCATTCCCAAATGAAATTGTTCAGTGGCTTAAATGAATCAAGGTTGTGGCCTATGTAGTTTCTAATAGACAGGTGCCTGCCATACTTGGCTGCTATCGTCAGTCTCCACATAAGGGACTAGGATTGAATGGGCATGGTCTACTCTTTCATCTCTAAAGTCACTTGCTTCACAGGGGTGAAGTGGATTGTTGATGTAGTTTGAGGAGGCTAGTACTAGTGTGGCTGTCCCGTGCCTGCTTTAATACTTGTTCAGTCTCAAGGCATGCTGTTCCTGTTCCTCTCACAAATGTTTTGGCCTAGTACAAAGTTGAGTGAAGTGAGAGACTCCACAGCTTAGAGACTCCCATTCACTTCATTTCAGGAGGTTTGGGATCAGACCCAAAACATATTGTGTGCAAAACTTCTGTCTAGAAGGCCCAGTAATTAGGGTACTAACATGGGACTTGGGAGAACTGGTTTCAATCTCTACTTTGTCTTCCTGTGTGAATTTTGGCAAGTAATTTTGTCTCTGTGTATCATTTCCCCCATCTGTAAAAGGACAGCAGTACTTCCCTACCTCATACAGGTGTTGAGGATGAATATATTAAAGATTGTGAGGTGCTCAGATACTATGGTAATGGGGGCCCCATGTACCTGTAAACCTTCTGCCAGGTGAAGCCAGCAGCAACAAGGGCCGGGTTCAGTATCTAGGGGTTCCTTTTCAACAATACAACACAAAACCAGCTTGAGCCCCCACCCAGTGACCTGGGACAATTATCCACCCCCCCCCCCCCCCGGGTGCCTCTAAGAGGCAATACTTCCCCTCTCATAAGCACGAGTCTGAGTGTAGCAAAAACTTTTTTAATAAAAGGAGGGAATTAACTCCACATTAATTTGGGAAAACACCACAACTAGGGCTCATAAACACAAACCAAGAGCAAAAGACCTACCCCCCAAGTAAGCTGGGCAGTGTCCTTTTCCCCTCAGGGTCTTAAGTCCAGCAACCCAAAAGTCCCTTTAATGTGGCCAGCCCTTCTCTGTACCCCACTCACTCGTCCTTGGCCAGTGCAGCCCAAGAGTTCAGAGGTTCATCTGCAGAGTTCACCTACCACCCTGTGTGGAAGGCAGGGGGAAAGGAGGTACCTTACACCGTGCACTGCTCGGGCACTCACTCGTTGCCCCAACAGCTGATTTCCATGTCCCTGTGGGGCTCTGCCCTGGCCCTCTCTGCCAGCCTCCCTACTTGTCTCTTGCCATCCCTCTCTACCAGCCATCCCACCCCCCAAACACAGCTCAGTAATTTCAGCTGTTAGTCAGGGAGCCTCACTGCTAGTGCACACTGGGCAGTCTCTTGCAAGAGAGACATTGTCCCAAAGTAGGTCTAATACTTTAGACCTAGGTAGCTTCACAGCATGTAACGCAATTCTCAATTAAATCTAAATCCACTCTCTTTTATTATACCATGGAGAAAGGGAGGGTCAAATGGCGGTTAGGACCCTTAAACTGGATCCAGCTACAAGTACCTATCCCCACGCTCTCTCAACTAATTGGGCTTTGGAACCCATGTCCCCTGCCTAGCGAGTGCTGTTCAGTTGAGGGTGAGTCCCTCCATTGGGGTATGCCAGGTACAGTTCTGCTGCCCTCAGTTCACACAACAAGGATAGCAACCCTTCTCCTGCCCCAATAACAAGGAGACTGGGGATCCAAAACCAGCCACAAGTGATCATTTGGGCAAGCAGTCCCATCCTGCTGAGCACCTAGGCAGGGTGTGTGTCTCCATGCAAATGAGATCAGCTTCTGAAGTCTTTTTCCACAGATCACCACTAGATGTCAGGGGAGAGCTCATCCAGACTCTGCTTACATACCTAACATGTCTAATGTCTTCACACAAAGGCGTGAGAACTTATAGCTGACCCTGAATCTGCAACTTTAATAGTAGGTATTGTACTTTACTATTGCTGATGATTTTATGATCTAAGGCTCTCAGCCTTTCCAGACTACTCTATCCCTTTCAGCAGTCTAATTTGTCCTGTGTACCCCAAATTTCATCTCTCTTAAACCACTTGTTTACAATATCGGATATAAAAATACAGAAGTGTCACAGCACGCTATTACTGAAATATTGCTTGCTTTCTCATTTTTACCATATCAATTGGAATACAAAATTGTACTTACATTTTAGTGTATATAGAGCAGTATAAACAAATCATCTGTATGAAATTTTAGTTTGTACTGACTTTGCTAGTGCTTTTTATGTAGTTTTATGTAAAACTAGGCAAATATCTAGAGGAGTTGATGTACCCCATAGAAGATCTCTGCATACTCCCAGACATGTGCATACCCCTGGTTAAGAACCACTGATCTAAAGTCATACATCTGCTTTAAATGGAGCCAATTCTAACTGTGGGTGATTTATCAGATTTAAGTTACTGCATTAATATTACCTAAAAGTACAGCAGTTACTGCCTTTTAATTGTTAGAGCAGGCAGCACTGTTCTTCCAGTCTCTTAATTAAATAGCCAAATCATAATGAATTGTAAAAAACTTCAGTTGGGGTTTTATCCAGTGTCTCCATGAAACAATAATAACTTGAGGATGCAATGGAGCCATGCAGCTTGTCTGTGCTTGTGCATCTGTCTAACTATTGCATCTGAAGAAGTGGGGTTTTTTACCCATGAAAGCTTATGTCCAAATAAATCTGTTAGTCTGCCACAGGACTCCTTGTTTTTGTGTCTACCTATTGTATTTTCTCGGTGCCTTTTACTTATTCAAATTCTGGACTATATCATTTTAACTACACAACAGGCATAATAATCCTATGCACACAGACTTCTCCATCCCCCACCCCCAGCATCCTTTAAGGTCAAAATCTAGCTTTTACCTGTCTAGCTTTGAATCTGTCATCCATTCAGTTCTCAAACATTTTAGTGGCATCCCTGGTTTGAGAAGACATAATTAAGATGTTCATAATTATGGAGTACCATTTTTTTCACTAAAATATAGCCCTAGTTTGCCTTACCTCTCTACATAACTAATCAATGAGACTATTAGTAGGTGGTAGTAGTTATTGGTAGCATTCAGGATGTCCTAGGAGGTGCTTAAACTGTTTGGGCATGTCTACACTGCAATTAAAAACCCGTGGTGAGCCTGTGCCAGCTGGCTCAGGCAGAGGGGCTGTTTTAATTGCAGTATAGATGTTCAGGCTGGGAGGTTCCAGAGCCTGGACTCCAGAGTCCAAATGTCTACACTGCAATTAGGCCAGCCATGGATGTCTAATAGCAGTGTAGACACCTTTTGTCCCCAAAATCATTACCTTCTTTCAATAAACAATATTAACAATTGATGACAAGCCCAAAGAGCCAAATTGTAGGTTCCCTTTCAACCTCTCTTCTTGTCTCTTGAGATTCCCTATTGCTGGTTTTTATGCAGCATGTCAATGGAACAAGGTCATTCAAATATCTTTTATCAAATCTTCACCCCACCAAGTGCTGAATGGAAAGTATTGCACAGAGCAAGATTAGACTTTGCACTAATGAGAATATAGTGCAGATAACATTGTAATCTATCAAAGGGGACACAAGGCAAAGTTACAGTGAGCGCCAGTCTCCTTGTCCTCCTACTTCAAGCCACCTCTGCATGTTGGGGTTTCTGGGCCAGCATTAACCCTGCATAGTTGCTGTTTCCATACAAATGGAAGACGGCAGCTATATATATATATATATATATATGTGTGTGTGTGTTTTAAAGTTAATGCAGATGACTATCTATAACTTCTTCCAGTGAATGTGGGAGTTGAGTGCTTTGGAAAGTTAGGCTAAAAGCTTTCAGTAAAACATGTGACCTATACTCTTTGGCTTTCATAAACTAGGTCTGTAGTTATACTGACCTCCAATATGAATATTTATTTGTTAAATGGGAGTTATGATTTCCAGGCATCTTTTGTCAAGCTAGAACTAAGCGACTTGTTACCAGGTGGCAGAAGCCTCAGGGAGTGGGAAAGGAGCTTGTGCAAAGAACTCTATCTCCCAGGCACTAATCCCCATGGACATTTGCTTTTCATGGAAACTGACTATATTAACTTTGGCAGAGAGATGGCACTATTTTGGATGCTTTAAAATGGCCACTGAGAGCCTTACATTTTTATTCATATAAAGCAGAGGTTCCCAAAGTGGGCGATACCGCCCCCTGGGGGGCGCTGGAACGATCCAGGGGGGCAGTAGTAGCCTCGGGTGCAATTGGGGGGCGTTGAATAAAAATAAGGGGGCGGTGGAAGCATAAAGAAAGAATATAAGAAAATTTTGAAAAACCGTTCGTACGTGTTTCATCTGTTGTGTAACATAGAATTAAAGTTGTAGTGATTACTTTATTTTCCAAATAAATTCACAAATTATAACCGATCAGGTGTCAAGTCCGCCAACAGCTCTTAACAAGCAAGTGTTGGCAGGCGAGTGTGTCGCGCATTGTCGGGAAGTCCAGCATGCATCGGCAGGAATATGTGCGTGTAATGACTTGTTTTCAATACGATACTATAAATAGGCGACATGTATGAAATCTAATTTAGATTGTTTCTTAATTGTATAAAAAGCAGTTAACAATAGTGCAATAAGTATTTAAAATTTTTTATTCATATTCAATACCTTCGATCTTTACGGATTACGGATCATATACAAAGCAAATTGTATTATTGTTGTTTCAATAAAACAGCAATTTACACGTGAGTATTTTTATACATTTTCTTACATATCTACCGTACGTTTCTGTGTCTCTAGTGCTTACTAATAATAAAATCGTAGCAGGCTTGTGTCGGTACAGTACTATTTGAAGTGTACAGTCAATATATTTGTCATATTTTTTATTACAATATTAACGAAAATGGGAATGAAATCATAAAAAACTGTTAACTATTAACATTTATTTATATCTATCGAATCATCTGTGTTAATTGGTAAATAAGGCGTGTGTTAATAAGGAACAATTATTTAAATAAGGGCAAACTAAAACTATTAACTGATTTTTAATTGCATATTGATTATTTAATTAATTATTTCTTGATAAATTTAGTTTGATATTTGACAGTTTAAAATCAAATACATATATCTAATGCTGAGCAAAGAACAAAACCCAGTTTATTAGTTTCATTAGTATTTTAGTTTGGTTGTCTTTTGCCATCTTACGCAAAAACCACTGTATACCTGATGTCGTGGGCGATATTCTAATAACACATCTTTCTTTACTATATTGTAGGACGTAGGTAGAAATATAGATACATAAAAGAACACAAATTTGTCACTGCATCTTTCTGTTTGTTCTGGGTTCCAGTGCAGACTTTTATGGTGGGCCTTCACATGCATATAAACTGACTTCTCTTCTTCCCAGTTCCCCCTCCCCCCACCCCCAACTCTATTCTGAGCCATCTGTTCCCTCTAGCCCAGGCGCGCCATCAGCTTTTCTGCTGTCCTAGGCGGCAGAAGGTCCCGCCGCCGAAATACCGCCGCAGTTGCCACTCCCCAAATTGTAGAGCCCTAGGCGACCACCTAGATCGCCTAATGGGTTGTGCCGGCTCTGCTCTAGCCCAGGCCCTGCAACAGTACTTCTGTCACTAGAGCCATCTCCACTGCTCCTACTAAAGCCAGGACTGCTGTCACGAGAGCCAGACCAGCAAACCATCATTGTTGTTGCCACTGGAGTTAAAATCAGAGCCTATAGGTAGAGCAGCATGCTGGTTCCTGCACTGGAATTTCCTCCCGATGCAGGCATTGGAATTTTGCCAAGGCTGTGGGAAGGGAGGAGGGGTCTCTGAACAAAATGGAGGCTCTGCCCTTGGCAGTACTACCACCAGAGTTGATGGCAGAGCCACCATTTTGGAGGCCCCCTCCCTGGGCAAATTGAAATGTGGGCAGTGGGGACCAGCATGTTGCTCTTAGAGGTTCCAGCAGGCCACAAACAATGGTAGCAGCCTGTGCCAGATATGTTGTATGGCCAAGCAGCCCTGAGCCTACAGGGGCCGTCAAAGTGCATGGCCCCTGAGCAATTGCACCAGCTATTCCTCTGCCACTTCCGTCTGCCCTGCTCTTGATTCTGGGGCCCCACCTTCGCAAGTAACTGAGTCAGTCACCATGGCACAGGCCCCCCCTTGCTGCCTCAGGGCTGATGCAGTTGCATGTGTCTAATACCACCCATGGCTATCAGCACCCATCTGTAAAGGGGTCCTAGTAAGAGCAGTTGTTTGTTTCCTTTAGGTGTTCCTAGGGGGTACCATAGCTTAGTTAATGATGCTCTGGCATTTCACTGAGATTGATTCTAAACCAAGCTGTACTAATTAGATGAGCTGACTGACCTAGAGGCATAGTTCTCAATGGACTTGTAGATCTCTAAGCAAGCTCTATAGCAGATAAGGTAGGTTTTGCTCTTGGACTCCCACACTGAACTGGATAAGAGCAGGCAAGAATTTCATCCTCTTTGTCTGGGTTGCAGGGAGAAGTGGGCCTAGCATGGGGAAACTACACCCCCTCATCCAAATTCCATGCAGGGGTCAGAGTGGGATCCTCCTCCCCAAAAAGCAATGTCAAAATGGGAAATAATATAGTCCTAGGAATAAAGATTTTTCCATGGTCTCTACTACCACTATGTAAAATGAAGTGAGGCATTGGGACACAGGGTCCAGGGATCCTGTACAGAGAGAACATCATGACTGGCTATGTGTTGTAGGTCAAACACGACAAACCCTTGAATGTGAACAGGAAGCTCCCCCTACTTGAGATATTTATTTCAAATTGTCTGAAAAGAGACAGTTGAATATAGTTATAGTTTCTTATTGGTGCAGATGTAAGGGAAGTGGGCTCCTGGCCTGCGTCTTCCAAGAGGGACCATCGAAATATCATGATTTCCTCCAGACTCTTTTCTCTTGTGCAAAGGTACTGTTTATATGTTCCCTTTATTTCCTAGCCTGGCTTGCCAGAAGCTAAAACTACAGATAATATGGCTTACATGGTAGACTGTTTGCCAGCCTACCTGCTTTACTGGGACCTGATCCAAAGTCCATTGACGTCAATGGAAAGACTCATTGGGTTTTGGATCAGGCGTCTAGCTCTTGGGGGAGAGACTAGCTGGAACCACTGAGGGCTAGCCAGATCCCTAACCACCAATGGAATTATAGTTAAACAGCTTTGATTTCTGTTGGCTGGGAGAACATCTGGTCAAAATGTTTCATTCAATTTCTTTTGACAAAAAAAGCCTTTCTAAAAATTTTGCAGAAAATTTGCTGTTTGAAACATTCTAATTTTTAAATGAAAAACAATGTTTTTTTTTCTTTCCCTTCCCCCTCTTTTTCAGTGGCAGGGAAATGGGGGACAAAGCTTACCTCCTCCAAAAAATAACTTTTTTCAAAAGATGAAAATTACCATCTCTCTGCAATAACTCACTCTGAATTTTCAGGAGAAAAGAATATATTTGAGAACACTGACAGACACATTCTTCCGCACCCCTCCCCCCAACTCAAAAAAAAATAAATTGGAGATATCTGTAGGATTGAGATCATAGAGACAAGGACAAACACTTGTCCGTGGACTTGACTCTACTTCTGTGAGCAGTCACATTGACGAGACAGCATTAATTTTGCTGAGAAATAGGGAGCCAGAACCAGGTTCCTGATGTCCCCATCCCTGTCTCCTGTGCCAAGCAGAGCTCTGGTGCAGGAAACCAAGAATTTTGACAAGTGAAATACTGACTGTTAGGGAATTGATGTTACAGTTCATGATTTCATCAGTTTAAAGTAACCCATTTGCTGGTATTTTAGTACAGTGGGTTTATGATTAACTGGAAGTCCCCTATGAAGTTTTAAAGTTACCCAGTTTTGGAATCTTACCTAGAAATCTCTCTGGGTTAAACTTCAGGTGTTCATTGCAACACCTGATTGGTCCCAAGATATTAGAGAGACAAGGTAGGTGAGGTAACATCTTTTACTGGACCACCATTTGTCATATACAAATGTTACGGGAACGTTGAAGAGTGTCTGGCCTAGTACCAATCTCTGTAGAACCCGAATAGAAAAATCTCCCATCAATGATGATTCTCCATTGTTCCTTAAAGAGCTTGGGATCAGAAGCCTTGTAGAGTGGGTGGGGCAAGGCTCCCTTGTCTTCCAGCCAGAACAGACAAGAGCTTGGGTTATTGAAACAATTAATCAGTGACTGGGCAGGTGCCTCAAGGAGGTTCCAAGCCCAGTCAAGGGGAAGCTGCTGAAGGGAAGAAGTTTACCCTGCCACAGCCTCAAGAAAGAGGGCTGTGCAACTCCTGGAACTGAGGAAAGCTTACAGGCCAGTGCTAGAAGCACATAGCCCCAAGAAGGAAGGCTGTGAAACTCAATCTAAAATGTGAGCTAGCGTCAAGCAACAGGAAATACTGGTCTGGGTATAAAGTGAATTATTGTTGAAATCTCGGAGGAAACTGATGCAGGTGTCTGCAGGGCCATCCCAGGATGGCTCCTGTCCACAAATCGCATATCTGCCTTTTTCATTATTTTGCCTAGGATTGATGAGGCTAACTGGCTGACAGTTACCCAGGTCATCCTAACTACTCTCTTTAAATATTGGCATAACATTAGCATTCTTCCAGTCTTCTGGAATTTCCCTGGTATTCCAACATTTATTAAAAATTAACTCCACCAGGCCAAAGTCCCCCTCAGCCGACAGTTTTAGAATATTTGGTGCAAGTTATGTGGGCCTGCTGATGTAAAAATGTTTAAGCTTAGCAGATATTGTCTCCATTCTGTTAGTAATTAAAGGAGGATGTTAAAGTACTCTGTCCTCATGTGATACAAGTTCATCATTCTGCTTCTTAATATAGAGCAGTAATTGAACACTTTTTTCCTGCATCATTACTGACAATTTTCCCATCTTAGTCTACTAATGGGCCTAAACAATTGCTAAGATTTTTTTTTGTTTTCTAACATTTTAAAAAAATAAACTCCTCATTGTACTTAGCCCTGCCATCCATAGATATTTTTCCCCTGGTAACTTAAATGTAGAACATTGAAATGGGAAGTTTAACTTCTAATTCATATTGATTTCTATTTATTTCCCCTTTTTCTATGTTATATCAAGTTGTTTTTTAAAATGTCTGCCTTCATTTCAGCAGCAGCCCAGGATGAGTTATTGTTTTGCTTTCCATTTATTTTATGCTTTCCAAATTAGCCTTAATTTTACAAGCCAGTCTATCAGGCCGGAATAGCTTACACAAAGGCCTGGTCCACACTAACCCCCCCGCTTCGAACTAAGATACGCAACTTCAGCTACATGAATAACGTAGCTGAAGTCAAAGTACCTTAGTTCGAACTTACTGCGGGTCCAGACGCGGCAGGCAGGCTCCCCCGTCAACTCCGCGTACTCCTCTCACGGAGCAGGAATACCGGCGTCGACGGCGAGCACTTCCGGGTTCGATTTATTGCATCTAGACAAGACGTGATAAATCAATCCCAGAAGATCGATTGCTTACCGCCGGACCCGGAGATAAGTATAGACCTACCCAAAGATTACAGCAAGTTTCCCTTAGTTTCTTTTGGGAAGAAATTGGAAACGCGGGTATCATGTTACTGACCCTTTCCTCTCAGGGTCACCAAAAGTGGTGTGGCATATCAAACACTTCACCAGGTGTATCATAAAGTTAGGACATTCCTATATAAACAAAAATGGTGTGTGTATTGGGGGTTGGGGGAGAGCGGTAAAATGTATTTCAGGAGGGCTAGAAAAACCACTTAGCACCTATTCTAGATGCAGGGAATGCCTTTAAAACTAGGGCTAACTGGTTTTAAACTCCTCACTAAAGTCAACCCATAAATTAGCCCAGATTTAAAGGTGTTACACTGTATCTACCTTAAGCTCTAAGTGGTATTTCAAATAGGTTTAGCTAACATGACTAAACACTATTTTACCTAGTCTAGACAAGGTCTTGAATTACTGCAACATTTATCTTCCGAACTTTAGACCTTAAAGGACAGCCAATAAACACAATACAAACACATTCCTAATGATAAGGGTCTTTTTAGTATGACTGCCAAAAAACAAAGGATGTAAATGCCCTAGATCCAAAAACTTAGCTATAGGATTAAAATACAGGTCTGTCTCATCTTACGCGGGGGTTCCGTTCCGCGGTTAGCGTGTAAAGCGAAAACCGCGTATAGCCAAAACCCCATTGAGTTCAATGGCGGGCGAAATTGCCCGCACTACAGGTATAGTATTAAAATTGTTGTTTTTTTTTTTTTTTTGTCGACCACGTAAAGTTGAAATCGTGCATGTTAAATGCGCGTAAGATGTGACAGACCTGTATACACTAATTCCTTCCTAAACCACAAGCTCACTGTGTTAGAGGAGGGTATCAGTGTGTCATTAATGCTCAGGGCTCCTTTCACATTCAGCTTTCTCTTGGAAAATGGGTAAATTTTAGATCTTCGTGCCTCTTGTGACATTACCTAGGATACAATGTGAACTGTTGAATAGCTGTGTCCCCTAAATTCTCCAACCTGGGGTGCCTTTTACACTGCTTCACACAGCCTCCAGCATGTAAATTACTCCCAGCTAATACTGTATGAGTTCTGTGATCAGTCACTCTTGAATTATACTACAGAGCAACACCAGCCAATTCCCAGACTTCCCCTACAAATGTCTTGTACAGCCCAGCCCTCTCCTGGACCACACAAGCTCATATAAAGTCCATCATTTTATTAATAGAAAATGATGTGCACAAATCCTATTACAGTAGATCTTCAGTTACGAACACCTGGGGAATGCAGGTTGTTCATAACTCTGAACAAAACATTATGGTGGTTCTTTCAAAAGTTTACTACTCAACACTGACTTAATACAGCTTTGAAACTTTACTATGCAGGAGAAAAATGCTGCTTTCCCTTTATTTTTATTTTTTTACTAGCTTATATTTAACACAGTACTGTACTGTATTTGCTTTTTTTTCTCTCTGATGCTGCCTGATTATGTACTTCTGGTTCCAAATGAGGTGTTTGGTTGACTGGTCAGTTTGTAATTCTGAGGGCTCTACTGTATCTCAAATGGAGTTTCCCCAAAACTTCAATCCAAGCACATTGATTTAGATAAAACAAATTTAACCACAGAAAGATTAAGTGATTACAAGTAATAAGGCATAAAAGTCAGAATTGGATACAAGAAAATAAAAGTAAATGCAACTAATACCTAACTTAACAAGCTAACTGAATTCAGAGCAAAAGTCTCTGGCCACGTGCTCCAGCAATCTTACTGGCTGAATTCCTTTCAGACTGGATCCCTCCATCAATCTGAAGCTATTTCTTTGTTCCTCACATGTTGTGTCTGCTCTGGGTAGGGAGAAAGGGAGAAATAACTTGGGGAATCTGTTCCCCATTCTTATACTTTTTTCTCTTCTTTGAGAATCCTCTCCAGCTGGGGTTCAGTAGACCATCTGTTGGGATGGGAATGTCCAGTTGTTTGCCGGTGTATAAATTTCTCACTCTCACACTTTTCCTGCCAAAGAATGAGTGCTTACCCAGGTGATAGTCCATTTCATTTTGTTGACACCTGGCTGAGGCATCAGTTTGCCTTTCATCTCTAAGGAGCTGGTTTGTGGTTGCTTTTCTAAACTTGGAACATGTCTCAATATTCTACAACAGAATTTTATAACTTTTTATTTTGCCACACGTTTTACCAGGACAATAATGATCAACAAGTTGTGAGGTATCATTTGAAAACTCCGCGGTACTCCTCTCGTCTAGCTGGAGTACCGCAGTCGACGGCGAGCACTTTTGGGTTCGACTTATCTCGTCCAGACAAGATGCGATAAGTCGAACTCAGAAGTTCGATCGCTCGCTGCCGAACTACCGGGTAAGTGTAGACCTACCCTTACACAAGACAGCATGAACACAAGGGAAGGGAGACAGTATAGCAGACCGAGACAGACACACACACCTTGTGTGTGGGGGAGAGAGATGCACATTGCCTCTTTAAGTAAGCTGACCCACTCTTAAGTGTATTGTCTTTTAAGTGAATAAGGAAGTTGAGACAGCAGCTGTTGTCCCAAGCGCTCTCTCTCTCTCCATCCGTGTCCTCTCCCTGCTCTATATGGAGAAGGGGTAAGTAGGGTGCAGGAGCAGGGGGAAGGGGAACATTCTGACATTAACCCCGTCCTTCTCCCCCTGCACAGCAAGCAGGAGTCCCTGGGAGCAGCTGCAAGGCAGAGGGCAGGAGCAGCACATGGCAGTGGGGGGAGGGACAGTTGAACTGCCCGGCAATTGCTAGCCTGCTGGAGAGCTGCCGCACAGGGAACTTAGGGGAGTGGGGAGCTGATGGGGGGGCTACCAGTCCACCCTGGTTCCAAACCCCCACCAGCTAGTGGCAACGGGTTGCTCTTCCTGCAAGCAGTGGACAAAACAGGTGGCTGCCAAACGACGTTAGAAGGGAGCATTGCACAACTTTAAACGAGCATGTTCCCTAATTGACCAGCAGTGAAACAACGTTAACCAGGATGACTTTAAGTGAGGAGTTACTGTACTTATTAGACAAGAGAAATAATGCATATCAAGTTATTACAATAGCATGTAGAAACCGCAACTGAGTGGAAGGCCCTGTTGTGCTAGGCAGTGTGCATCCATTAAAATAAGAGCATCACTACCTCAAAGAACCAGTCAAAAATGACAAGAGAGACAAAGGGTAGTAGCAAGGAAGTAGTATTAGCTCTGTTTTACACACAGGAAAATCTCTAACTATCATCCTTGGTGATCTGGGAGAAGAGATGCTCTAAAGCTGTACATGCCAATCAAAAACCATCTGGGTAGCAATGTGCCTCAGAGAACAGCTGTTGTCCCCACAATGTCTTTGCTGCTGCACTTCCTTCCTTCTTCAAAGCACTGTTAACCAATAGGCAAGTGGGGAGGGGTGTGTGGCTGAAAGAACTGGAAGCTTGTACACCAAACAAGGTAAATCATGGTGATATCTTATTGCCACTATAAACTAAAACACATTAATGCTATTGCAACTCCCTACTAATCAGTAGTTTTGAAAGCCCCTTTTTATTGTGGGGGGGGGAGGGCTTTTTTTTTTTTTTAATAAAAACCCTGGAATAATAGACTAAACAAAGTCTGCACCTTCCATATCTGCTGTACCTTTTATATGGAGATCAGAAAACTCCACCTTTATGAAACTGGATTTCTATGGTGTATTCTGACAGAAAATGTCTATACACGTAAGATGAGCTGCTTAAAAAATTTGAGAAAAAGCCTATCAGCCTTATTAAATAGACATAAGGCCACAATACTCCAATAGAGTTTTGTGCCATAGAGTGGCTTTGAAGTGAGCAGATGAAGGAAGAAAGTGACAGCCTCTGCAAGATTAAACCATTATAGAGTTTTTTTTTTGCCCCCGAAGAATTTTTTCTTAATAGATTTGAAGGCTGTGCTTTTATTTCTTTGTTCACTGGTGTTTGTGATTTGATTTTTGGATATTGGGGTTTATGATGCTACAATTCATCTCTGCAGAAAGCTTTGCATTTCAGTATTGTTGGAATCTGGCTCTGGCCTGGTTGATGGTTGGTGTGCGCTCTATTGTAAGGGTGGATTCTATGAATAATGTGCAGAAATGCTGATTGTGGTTTCAATAGCATGCCTGTCAGTCTCAAGCAGTTAGTTAATTTTATAATGGCAGTTGCTTTACTGTGAAAATACACGAGAACCAGTTTAGGAAAGATTGCCATTTAAAAAAACTATATACCTCAGTGTTTCCTAGCCTAAGCCTGGTATGAGCCAGGCTCATCTGGGGAAGGAAAAGGGTTTCCAGTGGAGCAGGGAAAGTAGTAGCATCACTCACCTCACTCCCCACTGCAAACATGCACATGCAGGTATAGGTAATGCAGCAGACCTCTCCTCAAAAGCCAACCCCCTTCCTTCCCTGCTCCCACAGTAACCCCTAATGCATGCAGACTTGGGAGTAGCGGTCTGGCTTGACAGGGGCAGACTTCTAGACTTGTGCAGAATCCCTTTAAAGTTAATGGGTTTCTACCTGTGCAGCTCCAACCACAGGATTAGAGCCTCAGTAGCAGCCTGCTGGCCCCAGCTTCTCTCTTCTCAAATGACCTGAGTGTGTATGTCCCCCCCCCCCCCCCCCCCCGCACCCTCATTGACACATGGATAAATGCTCCCCTCCCCCCATCCTCCACTACAACATTCACTGTGTCAAATCGATTCTTAAACTCAATTCAGTGTCGCTACCTCTGGAGATTTTATGGAATCTCACCATAGCTGGAGTTTTTTCTTAAATCTCCAGCTGCTGAAATCACGATACCTGAGAAACTCAGCTTTTTTTTCTTCTTCTTTTTTTTAAAAGCAAAGTTTCTAGCCCTTATGGTTGTGGAGAAAAGCCTGGAGATGTGAACCTGAGTGCATCATAAAAGCTCAGAAAACAGAAGGAAAATAAAACCAAATCCCTACTTGATAGGCTTCACAATCTCATGGATTTTGGCGGGGCCTGACATAAATTTTGAATAATTGGGATTGGCAATGCTAGTAAATATTTTTTGTATTTTGCTTATTTTTTGTAACTTTTGTCTTTCCCTCTTCCCTATTCTTTCATCTGTCCAGTTCATTGCTTAGAGCCTGATCCTGCCTGAGGAACCCAGTGTACTTGGCGCTTCTGTGGGAATGCATGGGGCTGTATTCTTCCTGGGTCTTACGGCAACAACGGATGCTGAGCTCTTTCAAAAAATCTAGTTGTAGCAGCTCCCAAGGGGACTCTTGGTGCTGAGCAATTTTGAAAATATAGCTCTTAATCAGGTACCTAAATGAGAGCTGAGCTGAGCTCTCGAAACTCTGGCCCTAGTAGCGGGTGCTGAACCCTTAAGAATCTAACCCTAAGCTCTTTTAAAAAGCTGGCCCGATGTGGCGGTGGGGGAGAAAGGGAGCTGCCTCTTACCTTTGCACAGCCTACATAAGGACCAGGCAGAGTTGTAGGCCCAGCACTTAGGGGAGCACAGAGCTTGTTCTCTGTCGCTACTCCCCAGGGGTTGCCCCAAAGGGTACTGGGAAGGGTGGAGAATAGGTGGCACCATGTCTCTAGCCAGCTCCTTGCAAGCAGGTAGGGAGGATCTTGGAGTGTGGCAGCATATGCATGCTCTTGGTTTTCTCTGGGAAGCTCCAGAAGGTGGTATTCCTCCCCAGTAGATACCCTGGAGTATCTTGTGTGGTGAATATGGCTTCACGTATCCTGCAGTGCAGAGCTTTCCTAAATGGAAAATGGGGCGCTGCCCTGTAGAGCTTACATTTTTAGCAGCTTATCATGGCCCCCTCACTCATTATTTTAGCACCTCTGAAAATCAAGCCCCTTGTATGTATTAGATGATGTGATGGGAGAAAACAACTGATGTATAATTATCTATATTAGTGAAGCACAGCAAATGTTTGCATCTTAAAAAGTTATTTTATTTAACTCTATTCCTGGCTCTGCATCCCCAGAGACCACAATGACATTTAAACTCTAGAAATGTTTTTTCAATGTATATTCCTACCATCCCAAAGCAAAATATTAAGCTATACATTTTTTCACGAGTGCTTAAGTGACTTAAGAGCCTTAGCGTCACTGAAAAATCCTAAAAGACATTCAGGGGAGAAACTAGGGTTGCCAACTTTCTGCTAGCCGAAAACCAAACACCCTTCCCATGTCCTGCCCATTCAATACCCTGACTCCCACTAACTTCATCCTCCCCCCTCCCTCCATCATTAGCTCTCCCCAACCCATCCTCCCTCATTTTCACCAGGCTGGGGCAAGAGATTGGGGTGTGGGAGGGGTGAGGGCTCCAGTTGGGGATGCGGGCTCCAGGGTGGGGCTGGAGATGAGGGTTTTGGGATATAGGAGGGGGCAGAGGAGTGTGGGAGGGGGCTGAAGGGTGTGGGCTCTGGGCAGCACTTACCTTAGGCAGCTCCCAGAAGTGGCCAGCCTGTCCTATTGGTATCAACTGGGAGGTGGGCGGGCTTACCCGCCCACTTCTAAAGGCCCCTCCCCCAGCCTGTCCCTCTGACTCCTAGGTGTAGGGACAGCCAGGGGGCTCTGCGTGCTGCCCTGTTCGCAGGTGCCACCCCCACAGCTCCCCTTGGCCCACGGTTCACAGCCAATGGGAGCTGTGGAGCCGGTGCTCAGGGCAGTGTCTGCACCACAGGCAAGAGTAGCATGCAGAGTCCCCCTGGCTGCCCTTGTGCCTAGGAGCCAGTGGGATGAGCTGGCTGCTGTGTCCAACTGGACTTTTAGTGGCCAGGTCAGCTGTGTTGACCGGAGGCGCCAGGATCCCTTTTCAATGAGGTGTTCCGGTCAAAAACCAGACGCCTGGCAACCCTAGGAGGAATCCTTCTGGTCTGTGAAGTGTGTGCAAGGGGCAAGATCAGAGGACTGCACCATGCCTATTCTGTGCTGGTGGATGCCTCTCTAAGGGGCCATTGCTAGCAGGGTAAGTTATTACAGCCCCTGGGACTTTAATGGTACTCAGGTGCCTCCAGAATTTAGCAGGTGCAAAAGAGGAGCATATTCTTTCCTGACTACCCCCAAGCTGTACTGAGTTTAACTCTGCTCTTGTGTACAGCAATGTGCTTCTGTGCCACAACCTTCACTCAGAACACTCCCCATAAATAGAGTTACAAGAGTATATCAATAGCATTGCACTTACAAAATGATTTTCAAAGGCTGTGAAGTCTGATAGATCAAAGCAATTTTTTCACCCTTACATACCCAGATACTGCTCTTCAGTGAGAAGTATTTTATGTCAAATTTCAAGTCTTCCCTTCCCCCAACTCCTTCAGCACTAGAGCTGTGTTTAAAGGGGGAGAGAGGCATGTGTCAAGGTCCAGGACCCACGCTCCATAGCTCTATCCACCTTGATGCTGGTGCCCCATTCCTTTGCACCAGGTGGACTACAAATCCAAGACTGGCTCTTGGTAGCTAACAAATGGTCATTTTGAGATCCCAGAAAGAAGAGCAGGCTGGGAAGTGTAGTCTATTGTGGTAACTATAGTTCTGGATTCTGGTAACGCCTTATGGGAAATGGGGTGGATGGGGAAGCTATGGAAATAATCTTCTACCTTCAAATCACAAGTGGCCCAGGTGTTTTTTTCCCTAAAAGATTGGGCAAGTAAACTGACTTTTTTTTTTTTTTTTTTTTTTTTTGGTATGATTTATTTTGTAAATGTTTTTTCCCCAAATAACCTCAAAAGGTGTCTGGAATAACCTCCCTGAGGCTGTAGTTTCTTTTCCTTTTGGGACATGTTTTAAAAACAAAACAAAAGCTAACGCCCCTCCCCCCCAACAAATAACGTCTTTCTGTTAAAATTTTCCAAATAATTGCTTCTGTATGGGATGCCTGTGATAGCATTAACTTGTCTATCAATAAAAACAGAGTATTCAGACATTGTGATCTAGGCATTGAATCTTGAGAACAGCTATGGCAAAAAAAAATCTGTTTTTCCATCTACATTACCATCTCATTAGATTCATGGAAAGTGACAAACGTGGCATGCTCACACCAGTATTTTTGTTTTCTGCACTATGATGTAAAGCAGTGGGGTTGTGTAGATGAAAATTGCCTCTTATTTTAGCCAATACTGCACTTCTGTTTGGTGAAAATGGCTCTTGTGAATGTATGTGCTTGTAAAATTCTATCTGACAGAAGACCAAATGCCATGTCTGTAGCACCTGAGACGCATGCTCTGTGCATCCACTTTGTATGTTTGCTTTGGCAGGAAGTATTCTAAATCTGAAACAATATTTCAACTATATACCCTGCAGTATCAGACTTTTTTCTTTAAAATCTATTTTTCCCAAATAAACTTATAATACTGAATTCTTTTAAAAAAAAAATCTAATTGGTTGAACGCAAATGGTAATATATTTTTATTACTGGCTCCTTAATTACTGAAGTGTAGTGAATTTTAAATTTCACCTAAACTTTTTGAACCCTCATGGATGATAGAATGTGTGTAGCTGTTTCTGGCATGCCTGCAGCTTCAGCTGAAGCGACTAAGGAAAGTGTTTTGTTTGAAACTGTTATGGCTCAAAAAACACAGCATAATGTATCGTACCTCCTGGAAAATTCCCTGGTGAACTAATACCCTAAATTATATTTAAGAAGATGCAATGTCATTTGGAATAACAGAGTTTCAGAATCCCTTTTATAGAGGAAGGGGGGGAGTAGAGCTGCTTTTTCTGGTCATTTCAACTCAGGATAGCGAAGTACAGCGGAGTTCAGAGGATACTTGACCTGTGTATCATAAATAAAGGTTTTTGTACAATTCACATATGATCTCTGCTAGGACAGAGACCATGTTTTGGGGGGAAATTCACTTTTGGAAATGGAACTTAGTCACTTAAACACACTCGAAAGTCTTTTAGGATTTTTCAGTGACGCTAAGGCTCTTAAGTCACTTAAGCCCTTGTGAAAAAATGTATAGCTTAATATTTTGCTTTGGGATGGTAGGAATATACATTGAAAAAACATTTCTAGAGTTTAAATGTCATTGTGGTCTCTGACGCAGAGCCAGGAATAGAGTTAAATAAAATAACTTTTTAAGATGCAAACATTTGCTGCGCTTCACTAATATAGATAATTATACATCAGTTGTTTCACTGCCTGAATCTGAGATTAAATATTTCACGTTTCCAAAAAAGCATTACCAGTTTTCTATGCTTGTTTTCATTTACCCAGCCTTGTAAAATCTAAAATAGATACCAGGAGGGCTATTCTTGCTTAAGTGATGCAATTCATAATACCCTTCCTTGTAAGATGGATTAGGTAACCTTATTTAACTGTATCCTCTAAGGTTTTTAATAACCTCCTTAATATATTCTGTCATTCCCATCTGCTTTGATTTAAGGCTGATTATACTAGCTCTCCTTAAAACTGGAAACCACCTGACCACTTCAGCAATGTTAAGCAGATGCAGCTTATAGTATTTTCAGTCTGTAAGCACAAAGTTGGCTATTGTGAAGTTATCCATTGTTAGTTTTGCCCTTGTTTAACATGCATACAACCTTGGAAAACTAAATATTAGCCTTGTCCATTGAATAGCTGTTTTTGTTTGGCTGTTTTTTTTAAACCTGCTATTGTTCCCCTAACAGCCAATTTTCTGTATGTATCCCCTGGGAAACATATTGAACACAGCCTAAGGTTAAGGCAAGAGAAGTACAGTGAGCCCAGCAGCCAGCCAATCAGACTCGGATAGCTCTAAAATCTGATGCCTCCAGACAAATGGTACAGTGCACTGATTATGCTTTCTTATTGTGCATGAATACAACATACATATTGTAAATGCCCCAAGTACTGGCAAAGGCTGCTATGCAGATCAGATTGCTCAGAAGGAGCAGCATTGCCAGGGTATAAGCACATGCCATGTAACTCATTACATGATACAGCATCTGACAAGCTGACTACAACATTTCTGTGCTGGAATGTTCTCTTTTCAAGGTATCTGTTCCTTTCATTGTTTGTTTGAGTCTCTTTCATTGAAGGTTGCAGAATTACAGGGATTAGTAGAGTGCTGATGCATGAGACTAAATGAATTTTATCCTAGTCTTAGCCTAATTATCAGTTTTAAAAATGTCTAAACTGTAAGTAACATTGTAGAACTGTGATACATTTCTGCTATTAAGATTTGCTATGGTAATCTATTAGCCATTTGCAGATACAGTAAGCTGGTTTATCACCATGGTCTTTTTGTTGTTGCTGCTGTCCCCATTATAACTTGGTTTTATGTGCAGCTGTATATGAGATCAATGATATCTGCTTAAATCTGAACAAAATAAGAAAGAAAGCAATACCTATAACACAGCATAGCACGCTTCAGAACTGATAGATACAACATATGTGAACCTAAAGAACTCTGAGACTAAAGGCTAAGGAGCATATAATGCTTTACACCAATACAAGCAGTAGTTTTATGAAAATGGACTATTTTCATTGTGCCCTGTACTCCAATATTACTATTGTGCACAAGGATTGTAATGCCTTACTTATCATCCAATGCTGTATTGAGCAAGCGGCCATCAGCATATTGGGAATACTTTTTTGTTAGCTTCTAGGACAAATGACAGGATATTTCAGTATCAAACAAGGTAACTGAAGACTAGGGCTGAGAAAGTAATTGATATATCAGTTTGTTGACCGAACTGGGGAAAAAAGATTTGGATTGACCTACAATGGAAGTATTTCAGTTATTCTTGCTGAAACTAAAAACCAGGGGGGGGAATTTGTTTGGGTCAAACATCACCTTTCACTTTGAGTCAAATGATATGCTTTTGTTCAACCTGAAATCTTTTAAATTTGTTTTTTTTTTGGGGGGGGGGGGGTTTTTGGGGGGGGGTGTTTTTTTAAATCTTTCTTGGCTGAAGATATTACAGAATTCAACCTGTTTTTGCAAATTTTGGTTGAAAAGATGCATTGGAATTGGAAAAGGTACAGAGAAGGGCAACAACAATGATTTAGGGGGATAGAACAACTTTCATGTGAGGAGAGATTGAAAAGACTGGGGTTGTTCAGTTTAGTTATCTTTTTTTCTAATGTGGGATATATGAAGAAGTCTATAAAATCATATATGATCTAGAGAAAGTGAAAAGGAAGTGTCCTCTTTTACTCATTCACATCACACAAAAACTAGAGATCACCTGATGAAATTTAATAGGTACCAGGTTTTAAACCAACATAAGGAAGTACCATGGGATGCTGTGAAGGCAAAAAGTATAACTGGATTAAAAAAAGAATTAGGTAAATTCATGGAGGATAGGTCCATCAATGGCTATTAGCCAAGATGGTCAGAGATGCAGTGTCATGCTCTGGGTGTCCCTAAATCTCTAAACTGCCAGAAGCTGGGGCTGGACAACAGGGTATGGATCATTTGATAACTGCCCTGTTTTGTTCATTCACTCTGATGCATCTGGCACTGGTCACTGTCAGAAACAGGATACTGGCTGGATGGAACATTGGTCTGTCCCAATATGGCCATTCTTATGTTGATCCAAAACTGCATTTTTGGCAATACCTTATTTGTCTGAAAATTTTTGCCCAGGTCTATTAAAGACCCATAAGAAACGTATTTGGCCAGGCATGTGAGTGTTTAGAGTGTTTTTCCTGTAGCCAGTGTCCACTTTTGTCTTATCTGCTGCACCCAGCTATCAGCAGAGATTAACAATGGGTTTGAACATTTAGTAATAGTCATGTTATGAGAACAGTTCTAAGCTGCTTACATGTCTAATTACAAAATGAGCTATCAATAGGGTGTGATGTGACTCAATAAATTAAAATTTCATAATAAACAACTACACCATCTGAGGCAACACAAGTCTGCTACAGTGAGGCTGGTGGGTAGGAAAGCATGTGTAATATACACCGCTACCTTGATATAACGCAACCGGATATAACACAAATTCGGATATAATGTGGGGAGGGGGCTGCGCACTCCGGTAGATCAAAGCAAGTTCAATATAATGCGGTTTCACCTATAACACGGTAAGATTTGTTTTGGTTCCCGAGGACACCAGTAGGTGTAGTAGTAGGTGTAGTAACTGCTAGTGCATTCAAGTGATAGGGGGCAAATCTGAGTTCCAATCTTATTGTCAAATTGCAGAGACTGCATTTTATTTTAATCCCATGTAAGACTTCTGTTTCTTGCAGTTTTCTCAATTTACACCTCCAATTAGTTAATGGAATAGCATATAACCAGCTTTTCTGGGTTGAAAGAAAGGATGGATGAATTGCAATATTGATTCCATGCACAAAACTGTAAAGCCTGCAATACTGTTGATCTTTTTGTGTTGAGGTTTTGTACTAATCCTGTCTAGTTCACTACGACATAATGGTGTAATATGTTGTCAATCCAATTAGAATGTAATGTGTGGTCTGCTTTGGCACATATATTATATTCAGAAGTAGATCGTTTAAATAACGAATAATTGTCGTGGAGCCAGGGTAGCCACTCATTAATTTAGAGACCATTCCTAGCAGGTGCTGAGCATTTCCTGGGAAGTGCTCAGCGCCTTTTTCCTCAGTTTTGTAGGACCAGGCTCTAGGTTGCAAGGCTGTTTCCATTGTACCCTGATTTTGACATCCCTCCCATCTTTCACTAAATAAATAAGTGTGTGTTTTCAATGACACTTACATTGCTTAGACTTAGTCCAGATGAGATTATTTTGATATAGTTTGATTAACCAGATGTTTTTATTGGTGTCTTACAGAAAATAGTGATGTGGAATTTTTGAAAATAATTTTTTTTTACATAATTCACTAACAGCTTGACTTAAAACTGCATTTTATACATGGATCTCCCCGGAAAAGAAATAACATCTCCATATACATTAGAATTTCTAGTAAGTATTTTGCAGACTTTGCAAGTGTCATACTCCCTTCTGCAGAGTATCAAGGTAGTGTTGCTTTTGGCATTTCCAAGGTTCACAGGTGCAGCCCATCCTTTATAGAGGGTGAATGAAGTCTCTGTGAACTTTGCAAACTCCATGCTTATTGCTGTGGTTCCCTCAAGCTCTAATGAGAGCCACAGACCAATAGCCTAATTCAAGAAATTTACAAGGAGTATCCCCTCTCCGAATTGGCCACTTGATCCACACCTATCCTTCCCCATTTGCTCACAGGTTCTTTGATGCCCTCTTCTTGCCCTCCATGCTTCTCTTCTCTGTCCCCTTTTTCTTCCTGTTCATACCTGTGTCACCTGCTACGGTCGGCCTGCTGTTTCCTGGTCAGTAATCCCTTCCTCACCTCTGTGTTGTGTGTTGTTTTTTGTTTGTTTTTTTAGTTTTATAGATGGGTTTCAGGGTAGTCTCAGCACATCTACTGCATGGGGTCCTGCAAGTGAGATAGATAAGGGAATGATTGTTTTGTGAATTCTGCAGGACATAGTCTTGAGCTCAGCACCAAACTGCCCGGTGGTGTCAGGACTGGTGGCTGTGTGCATCTCCACTGGCAGAAATGTAGGGGACTTAGCCAGTGAAAACACAGACTGGTAGGGAATTATGTGCCTTCAGGGTTAAGTGTCAGGGTTTGCATGGTCTAACCCAGGATCTTACGTTAGGCACCTAAATCCCCCTTTGTGAATCTTCCCCCCCCCCCCCCCCCGTCCAGCACTTAACAGCCATTTTGCAGTGCGTGATTTCTCTTTAATTAAAATGGCAGTGGTATGATATAATTTTATTTTTAAAGCAGCTGGATGTTCAGAATTCATGTTTTCCACTAGGATATAACCACTTCAGAGCAGTGTGAATCCTCACCAACATCTCTTAAAATAAGAGCGTACTCAGTCTGCAGGGTGCAGACCCAGCCTCAAAACAGGTAACTGTGATTCGGAAAGAAGGCCAGGGAAGCTAAAAACACAAAGATAAGATGATGATGAATGTTCTGAAGGGCTCCAACGATTACAGAGGCATTAGAGTGTTTCCATGGCTACAAGTTTACCCTAACAAAGGGGAAACCAGACTTTTTACACAGGGAATTATTGATGGCTTTGCTGTACTCCGAGTGTCCAATAAAAATAATGGCATGACAAGAAGTTGTAATTGGCAATTAGAATGCCATAAGTAGGCAACAAGAAACTGCATAAGCCTAGTAGAAGATGCCATTATTATGGGGAATTATTTGAAAATGTAACCTAGAATTATGGAAATTAGAGACCAAAAATACCTATTGGGTAATCTAGACTATCCCCCTAGCAATGCAAAATGATTTTGTAAACTATTGAATTAAATGATGCATGAATATATGGCAATTATACCTGTAACATCCTCCCTGAACTTATCCATCATGCCCGCAACCTCTCATTCTTCAGATCTCTCCTGGAAGCAGGAACATTGTACTCTTACTAACAGTGATTTTTGTGTAGGGTAGTGGGAGGAAACCACAGCTCTGTATCATTCTGGGATTTATGTCCTTTGAGGACTCTCCACTAACTGCATGTACAGTACTGTTTTGTCTAGCTACTTAGATCCTGCAAAAAGATTCTCAAGTGCAGACTCTTATCCCTGCATGAACCATTCACTGAGACTGTGCATGGGAGTGCTTGAAGATCCCTGTGTGGGATCCTGAGAAATCTTCCTCCGACTTCTCTCCTAAATGGTGTAGTTTAAGTAGTATAGTAGAACCTCAGTTACAAACTGACCAGTCAGCCAGATACCTTTTCAAATCTGTTTTTAAAACTTTCATTTTTTTTTTAGCAATTTACATTTAACACAGTACTGTATTTGCTCCTCCCCCCCTCCCCCCATCTCAGCTGCTGCTTGATTGCATGCTTCTGGTTCCAAATAAGGTAAGGAAACTGTTTCTGTGCTAGTTTAATTTAAAAGATGGTTAAAAGCAGCATTTTTTCTTCTGCATAGTAAAGTTTCAAAGCTGTATTAAATCAATGTTCAGTTGTAAACTTTTGAAAGAACAATCATAACGTCTTGTTCAGAGATGCAAACAGCCTCGGTTCCTGAGGTGTTTAACTGAGGTTTTACTGTACTAGTTGCATCTTGAACAGGGCCAGCTCCAGGCACCAGCCAAGCAAGCTGGTGCTTGGGACGGCAGCTTGTAGGAGGCGGCATTCTACCCAATCCTAGGGTGGCACGGCCGCTTTTTGTTGTTGTTGTTGTTCCGCTCCGGCCGCCCTGTAGGGGGCAGCGGCGTGGAGGACGAGCGCGCCCTGCAGCAAGCCCAGCAGGGCAGCCCGCGTCCTTCCCTCCCAGCCGACCGGGGTGATGGGGGCACGGCGGGAGGGGCCGTGTGGCAGCACCCCGCTGAAGCCCTGGCCGCCACCTGCTCAATCCCCCTCCCCCCGCTAGCCGGGGCACATCTGCAGGGCAGGGAGTCCCCCTGCATCCTGGCCCCGGTCGCGCCGCAGGTTTTTATTTTATTTTGTTTGTTTTTGTTTTGCTGTTTTTTTTGCTTGGGGCGGCCAGAAAGCCAGAGTCGGCACTGATCTTGAATCGTGTGTGTGTGTGTGTGTGTGTGTGTGTGTGTGTGTATATAGCCCCGATGCTATCTGAATCTCTCTCAATCTTTAATGCATTTATCCTCACAACACTCCTGTGAAAGAGACAAGTGCTGTTATCCCCATTTTACAGATTGTGAACTGAGGCACAGACACACTAAGTAACTTGCCTAAGGTCCCAGAGGAAGTCTGTGGTGGAGCAAGGAGTTGAATCCAGGCTGCCTGAGTCCCAGACTAGTGCCTTACCCAGTGGGCCATAGTTGCTCTTTTCTCCTTTTTGGAATCTTACAAAAAGTTACAACTCTTAGCAAAACTTTTGTAGATTATCTTTCAACTTAACAATTAGGAACCTTTTTTTTTTTTTTTTTTAAATCACATGTCCTTTAGAGTGAGTGGGGATATTTCCATTGATTTCAGTGGATATTGGATTTGGCCTCTGGCTTCAAACCTGATGCAATCCTTAAATAGTGATTTGAAATTTTCAGACTGAATGTTCTCAGCAGGACAGTTAGCATCATACTGTATCCAAAGAGAAAATTAGGAGTCATCCTTTTCGACCAACCCTGGCATTTAATAGAAACTCTAGGCCCTTGAAGATATTTGTGGATAATTTTCATAGAACTGTTGTATGTCTCTGCCCACTATGCAAGGAAGGTAGTAGAATGTTGCCATGGTTACTAGTTTACCTTAAAGTAGGCTTTTTTACTTACAAGTGAAATAATAGAAAGCAGCTTTCTTGTTTGTTAACAAATTTGTTATAAGCCAGTTAAGATAGTTTTAGGTAAGGCCTTTTTTGTTTTTGTTGGTGGTTTGTGGGTTTTTTTTTTTTGTATGCATTTTCCCTGCTTTATTAAAAAGTCAAACCATACATAATCTTCTAAAATGTCTTTTCCCTATTACTTCCCAATCTTAACACTGCATCTAAGACTTCATTTTCTTGAAAAATAACTTTTTGGGGGAAATATATGATCTTGTTAAAATTAATAGGATAAGAATTAGGAATGTTTCAGTACAACAAGAGCAGTGGAGCTGAGTCCTAGAAAGACTCAGGGAACAAGAGAGCAGGGCTCTAATCAAAAGCCCATTGGCATCCACGGATAGACTCCCACTGACTTTACTGAGCTTTGGATCAGCTGGTAGGAGAGCAATTGCAAATATTGACTGCAAGCTGTTCTGGGAGAGAGAGACCTTGTCTTTCTGTCTATACTGCATTACAGAGCACATGTTAGCATGCTCTAAAACATAGACCCAAACAGCAGTCTGAGGGATTCTGAGGGAGCAGTGGCAGCAGGCTAGTCACTCCTCTGGAGATAATCAATAGTGTCAGGTTCCTCTTCACATCCACATGCTACAAGGGAAAGATGTGGTGAGGAATCCCACTACACCTTCTCCCTTGCTCTGCCAGGGAGTGAAGATGAACCCATGTGTACAAGTTGGACCTGAAGAACGCTTGCTACAGACAGGCAGTCGGCAAAAATATATGTTTTGGGGGGGGGGGTTTGGAGTGGGTTCATTTCTACCAGATCAGGCCACACCCACAGCATAGCTGGTGGAGTTGCCCCACATTTATCCAATAGCCTAATGGTTAGAGCATTCACCCAGGATGTGGGACACCCACTTTTGAATTCCCACTGCATGATGTGGAGCAGGAAACTGAACCCAGGATCTTCCATTTCCCAGGCCAAGGCTCCAACCACTGGCCTGTGGGGAATTTTAGGGTGAGTGTTTGCTTGTCTTTCTGCTATTTACAGCTGTTCTACTTTGTGTTTTAAATATTTAATTGGGCCAGAAAAGAGGGATTCTATATTTCATTTGTAAAGGGTCCTCGCTTGGGATGTGGAAGACTCAAGTCCCTGTTCCAGTGAAGGTCTGTTTGAGCAATGACACATCACTTAGAAAGTTATTCTGTCTCAATTTTAAGACGTCAAGTGATGGAGAATCCAGCCATAAAAATCTAGATTTAGTTCACCTCTAATTCTCTAGTTCTCCCAAGTCTGTTCCCAAGTAGAACTAAGGGAAGAGAATGGGGAGGAGAGGGACTGAGTAGTAATGTTTCCTATAGGCCCACTTTTCTTTTCATCTACTGTACAAGTTGCTTATTTGGTTTTCTTGTGGTTGCAGTGAGCTGTCTTAACATCCTGACCTTCTTTCAAAGCAACCCTTAACTCTGTGGTTGCTAATTGAGACATATCAATGCAAGCACATTTTAAATGGTTTTGAATATTCTAGTTTGCATATGAATCCAGTCATGTAGGATGATAAAGCATAAAGAGTGCTATGTAAGATGTACTGTATTTTGGAAACTTTAGGATGACGATAATGGACCATAACCTTTTTCAAGTAAAAAGAACAGGAGTACTTGTGGCACCTTAGAGACTAACAAATATATTAGAGCATAAGCTTTCGTGGGCTACAAATATATGCATATGCATCCGAAGAAGTGGGTTGTAGCCCACGAAAGCTTATGCTCTAATATATTTGTTAGTCTCTAAGGTGCCACAAGTACTCCTGTTCTTTTTGAGGATACAGACTAACACGGCTGCTACTCTGAAACTTTTTCAAGTAGAAAGATAGGTTGTGGAGATTTTTGGATTTTAAGTTCTCCACCTTCCCTCTGTATAGAACCAGTTTTGCTGCCTCATTCCTCTGGAAACACAAGACATGGAATGCAGAGTGGCTAGTTTTTGATCTCTTATTTCTGCTTGGAAACAACCCACTTTAGTGTGTAGTTACTGGCCACATATGACTGGTGGTGGAGGTAGTGGTGCCATAGTATGACACTATATAAGTATATTTATCCTTCACAATGCTTCTTCAGACCCAGGTCCATATGCTACCCTCTTTATAGGTAACAGATGGGATGATGATATCCTCCACTATTTCTGTAATCTAAATATATAATGCAGCCATATTTCAAGAACTTAAAGAACAGCTATGCTTTCTTCATTTTGACATACTTTTGAAGTAGTTCCATGGGAGGATGAAAGGAACCTTCCTTAGGCTAAGTCTTGGCACACATTAAAGATGTATAAGTAATTAATCCAATTAATAATTGTTTTCAATATTTTGTGGTCTGCCCACTCTCTGCTATGGTGAAATGAATAGATAACAAATGATAAAGTACAAAAGGTGAGGGGGTTTTGATGGAGGGATGGAAATGAACAGGATCCTCCCTCGCACACAAAAAAAAACCTGTTTAGGAAGGAAGGAAGAGAGTTTAAATTAGGATGTCTCTTCTTGTCGAACAATCCAGAGATTTGAAACCGAGAAACTTTCATATTTACCTCTGTATTTGTAAATATTTTGTAACACTAGGGCCCTGATCTACTTCTGGGCCTGCGGGTGGTACCATAATATAAATAACTGCTGAAAAGCTGTGTAAAGTAGCACATTGATCAGACTGAGTGTGCTTCTCTTTACCACAGTAGTCAGCCTGTGTTCATCTGCAGTTGTAAAGATGATTCTGAGTTTCTTCTGTATGAACATACGTGGTAGTTGTGTTTTAAAGTAGAAAAATGTCATCTGAAATTCAGACAGGTGACACATGCTCCTGCAAATGTTTGCATTTGTGTTTTTTTGTGATTCATGAAACCCTTCTTTCTGCTTACAAAAGCTTGTCATCCAATCCGGAAGGAGACTTGATATCATGTGACTTAGATGGCCAATTGTGAAGCTGGACTAACATTTTGATATTCAAAGCAACAGTTAGACTAGTTCACAAGCAATTATTGAGAAGACCGTTATCTATTCAAAACACTTGTTGAATAATTTCAGGTAATAAACTTGTAAACTGAAATCTGATCACACAATTTGTGAACATAAAAGGCGAATAAATTCATTGACTAAATTGATAACTGTGAATCTTTCCCAGCTCTATCTGTGAACTTGTTCAAACTTCACAAAAGATTTCTTTTGGTCTCCTCTAAAGCAAAATTTAAGCAAACATTACAGAATGATCCTGAAAACTATATTTTGAGTTCCAGAGTACTCTCTCATTTTACTTTTAGAATGAGGTTTCCAGTCAGTCCTGGAAGAGAAACATACTATGTGAGGGGCTATTTCCATTCAAAAGAGCTTGAATTTTAAAGTGCAAATATTGAAAGCTAGAAGCAATACTTAAAGCACAATAGCCTATATGCAATCCATAGGCTGTACAGGAAAACATTCACTGAATAATCTTGATCACTAAACATGAACAAATAAAACATTCTATACATTTGAACAAGTTGGAAACAGAAAAAAAGATTAAATTCAGACTAGTTTGCTGCAAGTAGTTTGCCCACCTTTACTCCCAAGTGCTTAAACAACTGTACAGTAATGGCTTCTCTGGAAGCTCTGCAAGTGCAGTTTTCACAGCATCCAGTGAAAATTCCCAATTATGTTAGAGTGTTAGTCCTGTCAGCAAGCTAATACATGTGCTTTTGGGAATGATTGACACCTTTGGTATAGGTGACACGTGCTCAAGTTTAGTCTTATGGAAACTGACAAACACACAAATCATGTCATCAGGTAATGGTTAGCCAATGAACTTCTTCAGATGATGTAATGTTTCTGACTTAGTGTTTTATTGGCTGAGTGTCACTTGATATCCTGAGTTTTAGAGTGGAGTAGTTCTGTGGCAGCTCAACTTTCTGTTCATCTTGTACAATTTAGATAAGTTTAATAAGCTTATTTTTCTCACCAACAATCCTTTAAACTTTTATTCACATGAACGGCCCCACTGAAGTCAATGGGCTTGTTCTTTATATACAAGATGTCTTACATGTTTATAGGACTTGATTGATGTTGCTCTAAATACAATATCCCTGACAGGGGAGAGGGTAACAAACCTGCCCAAGTTGTGGGGCTCTCCATTAGGAGGTGGCCAAATTATTCTGTAAAATATTTGCCTTTCTTTGACAACAACTTTGAAATGATATTAGTAAAATAAGGTATTTTTAAAGAAACAAGCATACTTTTGGAACTGAAAACCATTCTTTAATGTCTTACATTGGAAATACATATTCATTGGTTTATAATGTGACTGCAATTGGAGATGAAGCATGAGTCCTGTAAAGAGACCTTCATTAGACTTCATGAATGTATGCTGATGAAGAAAATAAAGTAGCTAGGGATGTTCAGGATGTATGGTAGAGGGGGAATTAATTCACATGCCCTATCTGAAAATATGAAGCATGTGCACAAGAATGATGAAAATAGGTGATATGTTGACTTTTTGTTGACTGCAGTATGGGCCAGTAGCATGAATTTTTTTCAATACAAATTTGGCTTTTTTTTAATCTGCATGTCTATTATGCAGTGCAGCAATAGTTATTGTAATACTGAGTAATTACAGACAAATACCTTAATTGGTAAGGAGAGAAGCTAATTCTCCTAACAGTTTGTTTCCCTCTCTATAGTTTATCTAACTTGTACACTGCTTTCCTACAACTTCTGACAGGTAGATAAGTATTATCCTCATTTTACTGATTGCAAGACTGGGACAAACTCTTGGCTTGCCCAAGGCTATAGATGCAGACAGCATAAGAAATGAGGACCCTATGATTGGGGTATAAAAGAATGAATTGAAAGAGGTTTAGTGTTTATTTTATTTCTGATTCCAAGTTTGTCGGGAACAAAGTTTTGTTGCTCAGCTATAAATCTTCAGGAACAGAGGTTTGTAATGAGTAATGTTGCTAAGATTACTGCTTTAAGATCAGATCTATAGACCCAAAATGAAGAGATTGAGATTTTTGTGCAAATTACATTCTGGGTCAGACTAGCACTTCAATTGCACTGAAGTAAATTTAGGGCAACTCCACTGCAGGCAATAGTTAGGCCTCATCTATGCTACAGAGTTTTGTCAACAAAATGTATGTAGATGATCTAAAGGTGCCATAATAACATTACTATGGCATGTTCACGCTATGCTCCCTCTGTTGGCAGGGCGTGTCTACACTTGGTGTGATAGCAGTGCACTGTGGGTAGCTATTCCATGTGCTATTCGCCATCTTCTGCAGCTAGGCCTTCTGGGAAAGCAGAGTGGTTCACAGTGCATCATGGGTGCGAGCTCAATGTCCCATGGTGCATTATTTTCTGTCCCAGCATTCTGTCGTCTTCAACAGTCCCTGTTCACTGTGTGCCTGCCATCTCTGTGTGAAACATTTGATCATGCAGCATATCATGAGCTCCCAATCTGAACAGGAAACAGAGCTGCCTGATGTGCTTGCCTTGGAAATAAACACCAGATTACTTTTGGCTGCACATGGTGGACCATCGCTTTTTGGGCTCAGGAAACAAGCACTGAGTGGTGGGATCACATTGTTATGCGGGTCTGGGATGACTAGCAGTGGTTACAGAACTGCCGGATGCCCAAAGCCACCTTCCTGGAACTTTATGCAGAGCTTGCCCCACCCCTGTGGTGCAAGGACACCAAAATGAGAGCAGCCTTCTCAGGGGAGAAGCACATGGCGATCGCAGTGTGGAAGCTGGCAACTCCAGATTGCTACCATTCAACCGCGAATCAGTTTGAAGTCAGGAAGTAGATCATGGGGGGCTGCCTTAACATAAGTGTGCCGAGCCATTAATTGCATCCAAGACTGTGACTCTTGGAAATGTGCATGAAATAGTGCATGTCTTTGCAGAAATGGGATTCCTTAACTGCAGCAGGGTGATTAAATGGAATGCATATTCCAATGTTGGTCCTGGACCACCTTGTGACAGAGTACATCAATAGAAAGGGGTACTTCTCTATGGTATTGCAGGTGCTTGTGGATCACCACAGGTGTTTCACTGACATCAACATGGGGCGATCCTGGAAGGTGTATGATGGCGCATCTTAAGGAACATTGGCCTATAAAGAAAGCTGCAAGCAGGGACTTTCCAGACCAGAGGATCAGTGGGGGATGTTGAAATGCCCACAGTGATGCTGGAAGACCCAGCATATCCCTTACTCCCATGGCTCATGAAGCCTTACACAGGAAACTTTCGCTCCTAGAGGGAGTGAGGGACCTGCCGCCCCCGAATTGCCGCACGTGCCGCCCCTCTCCGTTGGCCCCCCAAGCACACCTGCTTGTTAAGCTAGTGCCTGGAGCCGGCCCTGACCACACAACAAAAACGCTAACCCAGGAACCAATCCCTGCAACAAACCCCGTTGCCAACTCTATCTGCATATCTATTCAAGGGACATCATCCTAGGACCCAACCACATCAGCCACACCTTCAAGGGCTCATTCACCCGCACATCTACCAATGCCCCTCTGCCATGTACATTGGCCAAACCGGACAGTCTCTACACAAAAGAATAAATGGACACAAATCAGACCTCAAGAATTGTAACATTCAAAAACCAGTAGGAGAGCACTTCAGTATCCCTGGCCACTCAATAACAGACTTAAAAGTCACCGTTCTTCAACGAAAAAACTTTTCCCTCTGATACTCACACCTTCTTGTCAACTGCTGGGAATGGGCCACATCCACCATAATTGAATTGGCCTCATTAGCACTGACCACCCCCCCGCCCACACACACACACTTGGTAAGGCAACTCCCATCTTTTCCTGTGCTGTATATTGATTCCTTCTTACTGTATTATCCACTCCATGCATCTGATGAAGTGGGTTATGTCCCACAAAAGCTTATGCCCAAATAAATGTTAGTCTCTAAGGTGCCACAAGGACTCCTCATTGTTTTTACTGATACAGACTAACATGGCTACCCATATTAGAGATGTGAGAGTGATTACTGAGGCTCTCAATGTATAGAAATAAAGAAACAAGAATAATAGTTTTGCTTGGTTATATTAGGCATTTATAGGATTCAGCTGCTACCGTAGTATCTGTACTATGATAACCAAGCACACTGTTTTGGTCTGCAATTCCAGCCTCTCTCCAGAAGAAATTGGTGAATGTTATTAATGGCTGAATCCAATTTATGAGAAGGATGCTAGAAGGAAAGAAGATGAATAATCTTCAGATGGCACAATTAACAATCCATTGTGACAAAACTAGAGATGAGCATCTCCAGGTTCTGTGGTATCATGCTGCCTTCTTTGTTAATTAAGCTCCATCAAAGTGTGTGTTTGCCAAGATTTTTTGCATTTTAATCTTTTTTTCCATACACTAGAAGTGATATAAAATGTTGCATTCTGCTTTATATATACACACCTATACACGTACTATATGATGTATAGTTATCTGGATAATCACCATAAATTCTCTTCTAATCTTTTCCCATAGAAATGTGGCTTCTGGTACCACTAGCCAGTATGACACACAAATGCATGCCAAGTTATGCTTCTGCCTGTGTTTACATGAGAGCTATAAAATCTTGAAAATAGGGATCTGACATGCTGACGTTGACAACCTTTAATTACTGTGGCATTCTTTACCAAAAGTTTTGTAACTAACTAGGACTTAACCAAAAAAAATTACAATATTAATAGCTAAAATCCATGTAGCTCATAAAAATGTTGTTATAAACAATTTCCAGCTATCACTTTCTAAGGCCACAGTCCTACACTGGGCTCTACTAGTGTGACTACTGCAGATTTAAGGCCCAGAAATGAGACTCTTTATTCTGTAAGCAGTTGAACAAAATACTATCTAGCTCTTCTAATGCTTTCCTCAGTAGATCTCAAAGCACTTTAAAATAGATACTTACTTCCTTTTAAAGATGGGGAAATTGAGGCACAGAGGGGCAGCAACTTGCCCAAAGTCACCCACTAGACCAGAGCCAGGAGTAGAACCCATGTCTCCTGAGTGCTAGTCTAGTGCTCCTTCCATTAGGCCACACACAAGAGTAAATGTGTGTATTGTAATCCATGCACATAGTAAAAGAGTAGGCATCTTAGGCCTGGTCTACACTTAAAAAGTTAGGTCAATCCAGCTACACTGCTCAGGAGTATAAAAAATCCATGATGTAGTTAAGCCAACCTGACCCCCCAGTGTAGACAGTGATTGGTCAACAAAAGAATTCTTCTGTCACCCTAGCTACTTTCTCTTGGGGAGGTGGATTACCAATGCTGATGGGAGAACCTCTCCCATCAGTGTACGTCAGGTCTACACTGAAGCACTACAGCGGTGTAGGTGCAGTGCTGTGATGCTGCAGTGTTTCAAGTATAGACAAAATGGCACCCAGGCAATATTCCAGAGACTGGTCTGAAGGCTCGCTGTGAACCAATTCTTGAAATGTAGTTCAGATGTTAGATCAACTTTCTCTATTTAAATAGTTATAGCAGGTAATATTTATGCAGAGGTAATGATTAAAGTAAATGAATGTGGTGGTCATGATGAGTCCATAGCTCTTTGGACTACTCCCAGGTAAAAGTGGATGAACATTTATTAAGTTTGAGCTGTGGAGTATGAAGTTTACAGGTTGTGGAACTGTGGAGGACTCATACAAATATGTAGATGTGTGGTATTGACAAGATGGAAATGAGAGAAGCATATGTGAGAGGTTGGGATATCTTGCTGAAGAAGCAACACTTTTTTTTAAAAATAATGGATGAAATTGCTAAATGACAAATTACATAGTGTAAGGAGTTAATTTTTTAACACAAATAAGCATTAAAACTCCTAGGACTAGAGGTTGTTGCTCAATCTATGCTTCTGCTGGCTCTGTGCAATCTCTAGCAGTGCCTGAACTCTAACATAAAGGAATGTGACCCTTTGTTGTGCAACTCTGCCCTCTTTTATAGGAAGAAATTCCTAATCACCCCACACCCAAATAAGAGAGAAATTTGTTAATGTGAAAAATGCCTAGTTTGACTAAAATTCCTTGTTAAAAACATTAAATGAAAATTCTACAATAGCCATAGTTCCTGGAATATCATTGATATGCAATAATATATTGTACCATTACTGTATAATTACACTACTTTTTAAATGTGATTGCCTGTTTACAGTACAACTCATTAATTTTATGAAAATCTTATTTAAAATGACATTATGTACAATGATGAGCGATGTCTGAAACACAATGGCTGCCAAGCTACTAAACTATATTTCTCAAAAGACCACAGTGCTAAAGTCAAAGTTCACACCACCTTTAGAGGTGTAAGAACCCCCACCTTAACTGCCTCTCTATTCTAAGGTCCATCAAGTTGCAAGCAGGCAATACCATGGTAAGTAATAGCTTCCTGTCTCGTTGGCTGTATTGTTGCATAAGTAAACAAGTTAACTCAAACAAAAGGAAAAACAGAACAAGGTAACTTTTTAAAAAAAAATACGTAGCTCTTTGCATTTATCCCAAACCCCTCTAAGTGGCATAATATGCTGCTTATTTTATTAATTAATCTCCCTGAATTTCCTTACTTTTCAGATATAATACCCATTTAATGAGCTTAAAACTCCCTTTAAGATTTCTAAACCTTTTAACTAGCCCTTTTGCCTTGCCCCAGTATATGACTTGCATATTTCAGGATTACTCCAGGATACAAGTCAAGAACAAAAGCTAATAACTCTTCTGGCCAGCAAATTAAAAACAAAATGTAACAAAAATACTTGGTCATATTTAAAGCCATTCATTTACATTTTTCACACCCCTGTTTTTCCTATTGCATGCATTTTCCCCCACTTATCCAGAAGTTATTGGCCACTATTTAAAGCAAACCATTAAACGATAAACAAATATCAAAGAGACAAACATATTTTTAAAAATGTGCAACACATTCAGTGAAATAAGATTCAAATGTTTATATTTTAATTGAATAAACATGCTATTTGGGGCTCTGTATTTAAAGAATTCTAAAATCCATGTAGGGAGGAATAGGATAGGGCACTGAAGAGGAATTCAGAAGCCCTAGGTTCAGTTCCAGCTCAGCTACAGCTCACCTGTGTGACCTTAGTTAACCATGTGGGTGCAAGTCACTTGCCAGGATTATCTGGATATATTTCACTTAATCATTTCCATGCCATTGCCTCACTCCCTCTTATCCTCTCTCTGAGGAACAGAAGTCTACTCTCCTGTGGGCTGTAATATTTGGTCTCATTTTGGTTATTGGATTTTAAAAAGGGAAGAAGGAGAATCCGGGGAACTACAGTCGAGTCAGACTCACCTCAGTCCCTGGAAAAATCATGGAGCAGGTCCTCAAAGAATCCATTTTGAAGCACTTGGAGGAGAAGGCGGCAATCAGGAACAGTCAACATGGATTCACCAAGAGTAAGTTATGCCTGACCAACCTGATTGGCTCTGTAGATATGGGGAAAGTGGTGGACATGAGAGATCTTGACTTTAGCAACGTATTTTGGATACAGTCTCCCACAGTATTCTTGCCAGCAAGATGATAAAAGTATGGATTGGATGAATGAACTATGAAGTGGATAGAAATCTGGCTGGATCATCAGGCTCAGTGGGTAGGGATCAATGGTTCCATGTCTAGTTAGCAGCTGGTATCAAACGGAGTGCCCCAGGGATCGGTCCTGGGGCTGGTTTCAGGGCCGCCCAGAGGATTCAGGGGGCCTGGGGCAAAGCAATTTCAGGGGCTCCTTCCATAAAAAAAAGTTGCAATACTATAGAATACTATATTCTCGTGGGGGGCCCCTGCGGGGCCTGGGGCTAATTGCCCCACTTGTCCCCCCTAATCCCCTGGGCGGCCCTGGCTGGTTTTGCTCAACATCTTAATGATCTGGGTGATGGGATGGATTGCACCCTCAGCAAGTTTGCAGATCTGATGAGGTTCAACAAGGACAAGTGCAGAGTCCTGCACTTAGGATGGCATATTGGGCTGCATTAGTAGGAGCATTGCCAGCAGATCGAGGGAAGTGATTCCCCTCAGATGTGGCCTCACCAGTTCTGAATGTCCAGTTTTGGGGCCCCCCACTACAGAAAGGATGTGGACAAATTGGAGAGATTCCAGCGGAGGGCAATGAAAATAATTAGGGGGCTGGAACACATGACTTATGAGGCGCGGCTGAGGGAACTGGGCTTATTTAGTCTTCAGAAGAGAAGAGTGAGGGAGGATTTGACAGCAGCCTTCAACTACCTGAAGTGGGGGTTCCAAAGAGGATGGGGCTCAGCTGTTCTCAGTGGTGGCAGATGACAGAACAAGGAGCAATGGTCACAAGATGCAGTGTGGAGGTCATCTCCATCCTTATAGGTTTTTAAGGCCTGGCTTGACAAAGCCCTGGCTGGGATGATTTAGGACGGGTTGGTTCTGCTTTGAGCAGGGGGTTGGACTATATGACCTCCTGAGGTCTCTTCCAACCCTAATCTTCTATGATTCTATGGTTTAGTGTGCAGGTGATGGTGGTGGCCTATGATCCAGTCGTCCCTCCTGGTCCTAAAATTGATTATGCTAATATACCCCCTTTGTGAAAGAGAGAGACTACATCCCTACTTCACAAGGTTATATGAGGATAAAATCCATTAATGATTGTGGTGCTGAGGTTAAAATAAGGAGGGCCAGGAAAATAGGTCGACTTAAGTTTTGCAAATGCAAGCATTTATAGTACTTAATATCAATAGAAATATTACTATTTTTTTTTTAAATAACATAACCATTTGTTTTTAAGGGGATAATAATACTGCACAGGAATACTGGCAGGATGCTGCAGTGCTTGCCTATGTGTTCAAAGCAAAACAGTGATCATGATTAGAAACTTGCTTTGAATAAAATGAAACTCTCCAATCTATTTTCATTGTTCAAGCTGAAAATAGCAGAAAAAGTGAACAAAACATTTATATGATGAATTAGTATTCGATTAGATTTTATTTTTTAGTTTTAATCATCTAAACAGGTCTTAGTAACTCAAGTAAGAACTTGTTTCAGACTTGAATTTTAACCTGGCTGTCTCTAATTCTAGAGCAGGGGTTGGCAACCTATGGCACACGTGCCAAAGACGGCACGCAAGCCGATTTTTTTTTTTTTTTTTTAATGAAACGCTGAAGCCTGCCGGGACTCCAGCGTGCCATTAAAAATCCTGCCCGGCCCGGCCCGCTCTCCTCTGCCCTCCGCTCCCTCCTCGGGGGCAGGGAGCAGAAGCATAGCCATACGCACAGGGTGGGCAAATGACCCCACTCTCCCGGCATGGCAAGCTGCAGGGTCCGCGCTCCTGGGCCGGAGCGCAGCAAGCTGCCGGCCCCTCCCACGCCTTCTCCCCTCCCCTGGAGCTCTGCCACCGCGCGCACAGCGCTCTGGGGGGCAGGGGCTGCGTACTCCCGCGGGGCAGTGTTTGGCTCCATGGGGAGGGAAAGACGCTCCCCGCCCACCTGGACCCCTGCCGCCGCACGCGCAGAGCTCTGGGGGCCAAGGCTGCATGCTCCAGCGGGGCAGCTTATCAGGTTCTGTGTGGAGACTCATGGTAAGCGGTCCGGGGCCGGGGGCGTTGGATAAGGGGTAGGCATGGGGGCAGTCAGGGGACAGGGTGGGTTGGATGGGGCATGGGAGTCCCGGGGTCTGTCAGGGGGCGGGGGGTGGATAGGAGTCAGGGCAGTCAGGGGACAGGGAGCAAGGAGGGTCCTGGGTGGGGCAGTTAGGGTGGGGGGTCTCTGGAGGGGGTATTCAGGGGACAAGGAGCTGGGGGGTTGGGAGTTCTTAGGGGGGCAGTCACCCAGCCCTCTCTCCTGAGCCCTGATCCCCCTACACACACCTCCTGCCCTCTGCCCTGAACCCCACACACACCTCCTGCCCTCTGCCCTGAGCCCTGTACCTCCCTCATACACACCCAGCCCTCTGTTTTGACTCCTTCATCCCACCCCCACAACCCTAGCCCTGACTCTGGCACCACCACACATCCCCAGCCCCCCCCCACCCTGACACCTGCACCGCCCCACACCCTATGCACCCGCCACATCCCCACCCCCACCTGAAGCACCAAACGGGAGCTCCTGCACCCCCCACCCACATTCCCATCTGCACTCCTCACATCAAATGGGAGCTGCCCAGGTAAGTGCCCCACACCCGAACCTCCTGCCCCAACCCTGAGCCCCCTCCCTCATTTTAGCTCCTGGCCCGACCCTTCACCCTGAGCCCTGTGCTCAGTGCACTGCCACCCTCAGCTCAGTGCAGAGAAAGGAAGAGAATGGCCAGAACTAGGGAGAAGGTAGGTACCCACTGTATGTGGGGAGGGCCGGGACCCCAGACTGGCAGCGGCTGAGTGGATCCGGCAGCCAGGATCCCGGCTGGCAGGAGCTGGCAGATGGAACCCCTGAGCAGCAGTGAGCTGAGCCGCTCAGTCCACTGCTGGTCTGGGGTCCTGGCCGCCGGCCCCACACAGCCCGCTGCTGGTCTGGGGTTCTGGCTGCCGGACCCTTGCCAGCTGGGGTCCTTGCCACAGGCCTCGCTCAGCCCACTGCCGGCCTAGGTGAACAGAACCCCAGACCAGCAGTGGGCTGAGCGGGCTGGTGGCGTAAGATCAACATTTTAATTTAATTTTAAATGAAGCTTCTTAAACATTTTGAAAACCTTGTTTATAACTAAACTAGTGTTGTATTATAAAATATAATATATATAGACTTATAGAGAGAGACCTTCTATAAAACATTAAAATGTATTACCGGCACGCGAAACCCTAAATTAGAGTGAATAAATGAAGACTCGGCACACCGCTTCTGAAAGGTTGCCGACCCCTGTTCTAGAGTTTCAAATGTTTCGCGTTTGCTGTCTTGAGTACAGAATGTCTTAGTACACACACCACTTTGTAACAACTTTCTATGGTTCTTTTGCTTTCAGACACCATGGATTATATCAAAGGTAGAAATGGAGTATGTTGTATGCAGGTATTTTCTTTGCTACAATTAAGCAAGGGAGGATCTGTTACAAAGTTCCTGGGCTAAAAATATTACATTTCTTTCGGCACTATTGTGCTGTGTTGGACTCCAATTACACCCCAAATAAGTGTGTAATGTATAGCAAAGACACAATGCTAATGAAGTTGCACAGATGCAGTGACAGAAGATGTTCTGTGTTACAGTAAATTGATCTTCATAGGCTTCCATTAAATTATCCAGTACACAGGACCTGAACTAACATCAGAATGGTGGGAATTGGCTTAAATTCCGATTTTATCTAGCCTACTCATGTTGTTGGGTGTTTAAGAAAAACAAGAGGAGAGCTTTAGAGAGAGAGGAGCTCCATTTTGCTTGATGGTGATCAGTGTGTTCAGAATTTTTGAAAACCAGAATACAGGACTATGAATTAATTTGGATGGTGTAATAAAAAGAGAGGGTAACAGTACTGATCTAAGGGTAATATAGCCTGCCCATAATCACCAGTGTAACTAATCAGCAACGCTTCCATTTATTGCCAGCAGAACTTCTTGGGTTGTAAGTAGTTTAGTCTAAATAAATACAGATAATACATTAAAATTAAGGCTGTCAATTAACTGCCCTTAACGCCTGCGGTTAATGTACTTCACAATTAACACGTTAATTTTTTTTAACGCGCTTTAATCACAGACCCTCTGGGCAGGAGAGCTGCATGAGCAGCTCGGGGAAAAACCTGTCCAGGCGCAGTAACGCAGGCTGCCACCAGAGGGCTGGAAAAGAAGAGGCTACAGAAAGTAATGACAGGCTTCAGAGTAGCAGCCGTGTTAGGCTGTATCCGCAGAAAGAACAGGAGTACTTGTGGCACCTTAGAGACTAACAAATTTATTAGAGCATAAGCTTTCGTGGACTACAGCCCACTTCTTCGGATGCATACAGAGTGGAATAAATATTGAGGAGATATATATACACACATACAGAGAGCATAAACAGGTGGGAGTTGTCTTACCAACTCTGAGAGGCCAATTAAGTAAGAGGAAAAAAAAATTTTAAGTGATAATCAAGATAGCACAGTACAGACAGTTTGAAAAGAAGTGTGAGAATACTTACAAGGGGAGATAGATTCAATGTTTGTAATGGCTCAGCCGTTCCCAGTCCTTATTCAATCCTGAGTTGATTGTGTCTAGTTTGCATATCAATTCCAGCTTAACAGTCTCTCGTTGGAGTTTGTTTTTGAAGTTTTTCTGTTGTAATATAGCCACCCGCAGGTCTCTCATTGAATGACCAGACAGGTTAAAGTGTTCTCCCACTGGACAACCCCCCAACCTAAAGCAAATACTCACCAGCAACCACACATCACTGAACAAAAACACTGACCCACGAACCTATCCTTGTAACAAAGCCCGATGCCAACTCTGTCCACATATCTATTCAAATGACATCATCATAGGACCTAATCACATCAGCCATACCATCAGGGGCTCGTTCACCTGCACAGCTACCAATGTGATATATGCCATCATGTGCCAGCAATGCCCCTCTGCCATGTACATTGGCCAAACCGGACAGTCTCTACGCAAAAGAATTAATGGACACAAATCTGACATCAGGAATCAAAATACTCAAAAACCAGTGGGAGAACACTTTAACCTGTCTGGTCATTCAATGACAGACCTGCGGGTGGCTATATTACAACAGAAAAACTTCAAAAACAAACTCCAACGAGAGACTGCTGAGCTGGAATTGATATAGAGAACGTGGTCTGGTGAGCTCAGCCTCCCTGCACCAGCCTCTTTGTCCCTGAGGTAAAATCCACCCTCCCCTGCAAACAAGGGCTCACTCTGCTGAAGGGAGTCCACCTAGCCAGGGGTGAAAGTAACTTGCAGGACTTAAGGGGTCGTGGCCTCAACCAGAAGAGGCAGGTCCTCTCAAGATGTAAATGCCCTGGGGCACTGGCTAGGAGCCCCAGAGCCTTTAAAGGGGGGATTTAAAGGGTCCGTGGCTGCGGGGAGCCCTGAGCTTTGCCGGGCTGGGGTCGGGATTTGAAGGGCCCAGAGCTCCGGCCGCTGCGGGGAGCTCTGAGCCCTTTAAATTCCGGCCCCAGCCCGGCTGCCGGAGCTGCGTAGGTGGATGGGGGGGGGAGTGGGGTTAAAGGGCTCGGGGCTCCCCACAGCAGCAGGGAGCTCTGGGCCCTTTAAATCCCGGCCCCAGCCCGGCCTCTGGAGCTGCGGGCGGGATTTAAGTGGCAGAGAGCCCAAAGCCCTTTAAATCCCCACCATGGAAGCCCAGTACCAGAAATCACCCTTCCAGAAGCATCAGCAAAACGCCTTCCTCATGCTCCTCCTGCACAAGTCATTGCTTACTTACGCTCCTCCCTGGTTTTCCCCAACGCTGAATGCTTGTTTGTCTGAGTGACTGGCTGAACAAGAAGTAGGATTGAGTGGACTTGTAAGCGCTAAAGTTTTACATTGTTTTGTTAAGTGCAGTTGTTCTTTTTACATAATGCTACATTTGTAAGTTCAACTTTCGTGTTAGAGATTGCACTACAGTACTTCAATGCAGTGAATTGAAGTTTTTTTTACAGTGAAAATGTTTGTAATAACAAATTAATATAAAGTGAGCAGTGTACACTTTGTATTCTATGTTGTAATTGAAATCAATATACTTGAAAATGTTGAAAACATACACATTTATTTAAATAAATGGTATTCTATTATTGTTTAACAGAGCAATTAATCGTGATTAATAGTTTTAATTAGGGCCGTCAAGTGATTTAAAAAATCTTATAGGTCAAGTCTTATTGACAATACCTATAGTGAATAGGTACAGTGAATATTTGAACTATATAGTGAAAATTCAAAGGGCCAGATCATCTGCTACCCCAGGGCTCTGCTCTTTGATGCTGAGGGTAGGGGGAGAAGATGGCTTTAAGCCACCTATCTTGCCCCTGGGCCTGCTAGGTGCAAGATAGGTCAGCCGCAGGACTTTAATAGCAGCAAGTTTGAGATTCTTTGAACTCCTTTATCATTTTTGCTGCGCTTCTCTAAATTCCCTCTAATGTAACACTATTTTGTAATTAATGACATGAACTGTCATGAAAACAGTATTTCGGGTGCCATCATGCCATCGCTTTAGAGAAGGCAATAGTCTCCATGCTCTCTGAATTGCTGCATTTGTGCTTTACATTGGCCTCTCTCCCCCCCGCTATATCACACTGCACTGACTTCTCATTTTCCACTGGTCTCTCTCTATTGCTGTCTGGTTTTCTTCCGTCCATCAATTTATTTATTTGCTAGCACAGTTGCCATAAATTAACTCGGCCCTATGATATTTACCACTGTCTATCCCTTCTGATTTTTTTTAAAAACTTCGGTGGGAGGGAAATCTTTCCAATCGTGTATACAGACATCGACAACCCTTTCTGCAGGGATGTTAACCTTAATTATATTCTGGTTGTCATAATTTAGCTGATTAGCTTGAACCAGCTCCTACACCTATTTAGGACTAAACTGAGAATAGCCTCTCACTTTATGTAAAATAGAACTAGCTGTTCCACAAGGGCATAATGTAAAGATGTAGAGGAATAGCTTCTGGAGCCTAATGCATCCTCTTTATGATGATGATGGACAAGAGGATGGATATAACCTCAACTATACCCTGCCCTCTACACACTGGTACAAATGGTCCAGCTGCAGAGCTGAACTCCATGTCAGTGGTGTGCACTCTGCACCGTCCTCCAAATCCTGTTGTGTACCCCACATGTGAGTGCATGATAGGGTCCCTGTCTGTGCCAATACACCAAGGATATGAATCTGTTATAGTCCCAACTAGGGAGCCTTGGCTCTCTAGTTCCAGCTCTAACACCTCATGCTTTTAGCACTGGAAGTCCTCAATGTGTTGGCCAAGATGGCGGCTGGCACAGCTGGACAGCACGAGAGTATCTGTTCTGCTGCTAGGGACCCTCTGTGGATGTGAAGGTGGGGGTCAGGATTTACCCTTTAATGAACTAACTTCTCATGCTTAGAATTTTTATTTGCATGTGATACAATGTTTACTTCCACTTTAAAAAAAAATGTTAGCAAATACACGATCCTCTCAGTATGAGGTGTCCTGAGAAGAAACTACATGAATTGTGATTTGTTAATAAGGCTTAGTTCAGTTTTCTGAACCATTGACTCTGGGTTAAGGATGTTAAAAAGATATGGAGAGCTCACTTCTGAGCCCACGAACATTGATGTTTTAAGAAGGTGTCCTTTAGGTGAAAAGCATTTAACTTAGTGCAGTAGCATCCCTTGAGCGTGACCTGTATGAGAAGGGTTTAATAAGCGCATCTCACAAATTGCATATAAACAGCCATGTTATTTGAAGTTAGAGACTTGATGCAAGCAACGGAAAAGGCTAATTTAATTTATTATTGTTGAGCTGGATAAGCAATAATTTTAGCTCATTAAAACTGCTTTTCTGATATCAGAGTGCCCAATAAAAATTATACAGGCCATGAAGCCTTCAACCATAATATCACTGATTTAGGACAGTGTGTGATAGCTGCTTCTTGTATTAAGAATCAGAATAGATCTAGTACTATCTGTGGAAGCTGTACAGAGAAAATCTAAATGGTGAAGTCAACTGCAGTCACAGGTGTTGAGCAGCTTTCAGGGTTTGGCTTTATTGGGAACCTTGCCTGAGCAAAAACTGAGTAAGAACTTCAGGAGATGGTTCAATCTGAGCGGGGTCACACATGCCACTCTGTATCTGTGAACAGAAGGGAATCTGCATTTGTGAAAGGGAGAACTCTATCTGAAATGCTCTTTCCAGCCCTTCTGTGAGGTTTCCCTGGCTCTGGGCTCTGCAGATCTGGACTGTGAGTGTGTGGGCCAGTACTAGACAAGGTGTGGAGCCAGCTGAACTAGTTTGGATTTGCCCTCACCATGCCCCTTCTAGAAAAAACAATTTTTTACATTAAATTCCATTTGTGTTGCTGTTATAAGAATTCCAGTATAATGGTTCAAAACCCCATAACCCCACCCCCTCAACCTTTTATGAAGGAAGAGGTTTTGTGACCAGTACAGTTGTCACCATTTAAAAGGTCAGTAAGTTGGATCTGAAATACCTTAGTTTCCCCCTATATTTAGAACAGGAGGTAACTGTGTCTGAACTGTTGCAAAACCTTATAAGGGCAACCACAGAAGCCAGTTAAAATGGTATGCTTGCTGGTATGTGGTACATGTTCCTATGTATGTCAATAAGTTAGATATTATATTTGTTATGCAAAAATCAGCTTAAATGATTTGCAAGTCACCACACGTGGCGCCCATTTAATTAAATGGAATTAAACTGGTAGATAATTTTACCCATGATGTAGAACAGTTGAATAGCTATATTTTCAATTAGCATGTCTTCTTAAGAAGATATCACCATATCCAAGTTTACTTGTCTATATTTGATGCCTTTGCTTTATTTTTGATAAGTGAACCCACATTTATTTTATACAAATGCTTTTGGGAGGAACACTTTCTAAAATGCCCTCTTAATTTCTTTGGAGGGTTAAATGAAGGACCGAAAAACACCCCAGTGTGGCAAGGCTTTTTCTCTCAAGAGTTGATTGGAGGTGTGACTCAGGAGTTCATGGATAAGGCTAAGGTTTAGCCACCGGGGCCGGCTCCAGACACCAGGAAACCAAGCAGGTGCTTGGGGCAGCACATTTTCAGGGACCACATTCCAGCCAGCCTTTTTGTGCTTGGGTGGCAAAAGCCTAGAGCTGTCCCTGGCAGCAGCAGCGCGTCCTGCACTGGTGGCGCCCTGGGGCCGCTGCGGTTCGCGTCGGGGAGCAGCACCCACACCTTATGGCCGGGCAGGCTCCGAGCACGGGACACTCAGGCTGGGGGCCGCCACTCAGGGCACACGGAGCCGTCTGCAGGTGCCGCAGGGCGACCGCCCCCCCAGCGCCGCAGCCAGAGCCGCCCAGGGACTGCGGCAGGGCGGCCAGGAGCGGGGCCATAGAGGGCAGGGTGCTGCTGTGCAGGGCCCGCGTCCCGCTCTCCGGGGCTCCACTCCCTCTGGGGCTGCCCTGCCCCGGCTCCTCAGCCCCCTGCCGGGGCGGTCCCCCGGCTCCGTCTTCCCCGGTCCTGGAGGCGGGAGCCCTGGCTAGAGGGACCCTGCGCTGAGGCGCGGCCTGGGAGCCCTGCTGCTTACCCCGACCCTGCCAGCGCTGGACCGGCTGGAGGCGAGGGGGGAGCCCAGCACTGGGGAGGTGGGTGGGGTGGGGGGAAGAGCTCAGGGTTGAGGTGGCAGGAGGTGCGGGTGAGGGGCAGCCAAAAATTTTTTTGCTTGGGGAGGCAAAAAACCTAGAGCTGGCCCTGTTAGCCACTGTTCTGGCGGTCCCTGGAGACAGCTGCCCGGGGCTGCCCAAGCAGCGGCCGGTGTGGCTGGCCCCGGGGCAGCCCCTGGGACCGCTGCCCAGGACCGCTGCTCAGGCGTTCCCCAGGCCAGCCCCAGGACTGCTGCTCGTTCGCTCCCTGGGACCTGCCGCACCGGCCGCTGCTCGCATGGTCCCCGGAGCCAGCTGCCCGGGGTTTCCTAAGCGGCAGTCAGTGCAGCTGGCTATGGGATGCCTGAGCAACTGGGCCCAACTGCTCAGGTGGTCCTGAAGTCAGCTACACCAGCTGCTGCGGAAGTCACAGAGGACACTGAAAGTCACCGAATCTGTGATTTCCATGACCACCTTGAAGAATCTCACCTTGTTCGTGGAGTCTGAGTTGGGAGATTTGGGGGTTAGGATGCTACTGTATAAGATCTTTTATTGACTCATTGTGAGATGACCTATCCCTTGTTAAGTGCCATGTATTAATAATAATGAATTAAAATTGTCTTGTGATAGGTTTGTGTTGAGAGCTTGGGATAAGTGCAGTAAGCAGATCAAAATGAGAGAACAGTTTGTTTATTTTAGCTTGACAGAAATCATCCCAGAACCATATTAATTATATGTATTCTGAAACGTGTATACTTCAGATCTTTTCAACAATATGACTATAATAAGGTGCAGGTAGGATACTGCATCTCAAAGCCAAGATACAGTAATCCACAAACCATGCTATAATCAAAGCCCACAGTAGTTTTAATATATGAAGAAGGAATAGATAAACTATGGATTTATTTGCATAGTTGCATATAACTTTCTTAAAACACAATTAAGAACAATACATGGTATGTGACTTAAGATGCAGTGTTCGTTAATCAATAATGCTATGGCTGTATATTAAATTAACATGTATTGTTTGACTAATTTCTTTCAGCTGCAGATATTTTGAATCACATGCAGATTTTATTTTCAAATGTAAAATGCTTTTCATTACTTGGATTGGAAAATTTAGCACATGATTCAATTTGGATTTGCTTCCTAACAAGTGATTTTATTCCACAGTGATAAATCTTTTAGAAGAAAGGAGTTGATTAACAGAGCTGAATTTCCTAAACCAATATGGATTTTAAGTATTTTATTAGGGCCAAATTCAGGGTGAATGGTGTGCTCCTGCAGTCTGCAAAATCCCTTTCTGCTGAATGCATGTGGATGACTTTTAATTACTGTACATGCCAAAGAGAAAACTAAAGTCAGGTAAAAGAGGAGCAACAGGTTCTCATCTGAAAAGTGCAGTTTTATTAGGAAAGAGACTGTCCTAAAAGGTGGTATGATTGTCAGGGACAGGAACCTTATTTCCATTAGGGCATTTTTTTTTCATAATGGCTACTTCATTAAAGTGGACACTATTAAAATATTTATAAATGCCTTTGTGAGCAGTTAGTAGTATTGCTGGTCTGCAGTGTAGAAGGTACAGATTGTGAATTCCGGGGCAGGTTTTATGACCTTTTTTTGTTTAGAAAGCATATAGGCACAGATTTTTTTTTTTTTTTCCCCCAAGCTATTTAGCTATTGGTCTGCTCATCATTGTGAGTCTGAGTCCCAGTTTCCTAAGTCACTTTGACTTACTTCAGCTGTCATTAAGACTGTCTTACTGTCACTAGGATTTCCCCCCGTGTTCGCTAATCTGAGGTAAGAACGTATCTCTCCCCCCACCCTCCCCCCTCCTCAACCCACCCAGAGTGAAGAGAGCAGAGCGGAAGAAATTGACATCTACTGTAGTGTTCTATCAGAAGGCTGAGGTTGGCTGAAGGAGGGCATAATTATGGTAGGGTAAATTAAAGTGATTGAAAGAGGGGATTTAACAAAGAGAAGGGTGGGAAGGGGGGTGAAAGGTGGATTTTGTTGTTTTGTGTCACTGAGATTGTAGCCTCTCAGGATAAATGCATTAGATTGTGAGGTACTCCTATACTACAGTAAGGCTGCCATAATAAGTACCTTACATAGAGAGATGTAAAATTATTGCAGTTTTGGAGCAAGATTAATTAGCTGTTACATTATTTCTTCTAGAATCATATTTTGAGCATCCACAATCCTAAACTATTATAATCCATCTGTTTTTAAATCTCCAAGTCGTGAGACTTCTGGCTATATTTAAAATATTTGTGCTAGTATATACAACCCCAATCATATCCCTACTCACCCTTTTAAATGTTCTACTATCGAAACTTAGATTACAAGGTGACCAAGTTTTTTCTATGGTGGCCCTTAAGATATGGAAATCTATCCTCTTGACATCAACCTTGGGCTGCCACTTCTGCCTTTATACAACTTCTGAAAACATTTCTCTTTCAGCTCTATCTTTGACATAATTATTGTCAAGCTCTCCTATGCTAATGTTGAACTTATTGTAATCATTATTAGTGGCTTTACTCTTGTTGTTTCTCAAATCAAAGCTTATGTCTAACTCATCAAATTGTGACTAGCCGCCACTCTGGTGTGGTCTGTGAACTAGCTGTACCAAGAAGTAATCACTTAAAATGTTGAGAACTTGTTTCTCTAAACCTTGTCCTGATGGTGTCATGTGATCAGATGATATGCAGGTATTTGAAGTCACCCGTTGTTACTAGTTCATTCGATCTAGGTGTCTACTAGTATACGTATACTGTTATGACTTAGTGTACAGTAACTCCTCACTTAGTCTTCCCGCTCAATGTTGTTTCGAAGTTACGTCGCTGCTCCATTAGGGAACATACTCATTTAAAGTTGTGCAATGCTCCCTTATAACATCGTTTGGCTGACTTTACAAAGGAGCATTGCACAAGTTCCTCTTCTCCGCCTCCTTCCCCTCCCTTCCTCCCAGCGCTTCCCCCACCGCCAAACAGGTGTTTGGTGGCACTTAGGACTTTCTGGGAGGGAGGGAGCAAGCGAGTGGGGAAGCTGCTCCCCCGCCCCCCGGCAGGCAGGGCCACCCAGAACGCAGGAGCTTTAGGGGCTGCAGGGCCCTGGGTTAAGGGAGCCCCGGGGCCCTGGCCTGCAGCTCTAAAGCCCCTTTTGGAATGCGGCCCTGTGAGCACGGGCCAGAGGACTCAAGAGGAGCAGGGGCAGCTGCGCAGCCAGCGGCTGCAGAGAAGCAGCGCTTTCCCCTTCAAAGCTGGCTGGAGAGAATTGTTCTAGGTGGCCCTGCCTGCTGTGGGGGGGGGGGGGGGGGAGAGACAGCTCCCAGAATCGTGGCCATGGGGGCGGTGCCGCGTTGCGCAGAGCCACCTGCATGCCCCCTGCACCAAACAGGAGCTGCCCCAGGTAAGTGCTCTGCACCTCCTGCCTGCCCCAGCCCTGAGCCTCCTACTGCATCCCCATCCTGAGCACCCTCCTGCACCCTAACTCCCTCCCAGACCCCGCGCCCCCACCCTGAGCACCCTCCCAGACCCTTCATCCCCAGTCCTGAGCCCCAGGGGCAAGCCAGGGGCATCTCCCCACCACAGTACAGTACTGTATATAATGCCTTTTTGTCTGCCCCAAAAAAGTTTCGTTGGAACCTAACCACCCCCCCCGCATTTACATTAAATCTTACGGGGAAAATTTGGATTCGTTTAACATTGTTTCACTTAAAGTTGCATTTTTCAGGGACATAACTACAACATTAAGTGAGGAGTTACTGTATTCATATGTATTCTGCTGTATGGTCTGCTTCACTCAGAAATTTGATCCCGCTATATTCCATGGAAGCATTTGCCTATAGTGCTAATCCTCTGTCTCTACAACCTAATCTGTCTTCCTGCAAAATTTATGTTCACGTTGCCCACACATAGTCTATATTCTGTGCATTAAACAATATAGTCCCTACCATGGCTAATCTAACTCTTTTCTAGATGTCCTCTGGATTTTTTCTTAATTTTGATATGTATCAACCTTTTATTGGAACAATCTATTTACTTGAACCAATTTTTTTTAAATGGCAATTTTTTGGTTTTTCTGTGGCTTTAGATCTTTTTCATTGAAATAGAACTAACTTCAGCACAGCAAGATGCTTCTAAATTAAAACCTTACTGCATTTTGACAAAAAGGGGGGGGGGGAAATCTTTTTTCCCCCTGTGTCAGTCTGAACTGGAGTATATTAATCATATGAGTTGGTTTATCTTGTGTGTGAATCAAATGCATTATATTAAGTATTGCTGCCTGCAGTATCCCACCTGGCATGAATTTATATAATCTGTGAATATCCATAAATTGAAATTACAATATAAGATTTCAGACTAAATTTATGAAAATTGCCTAACAATTTGGTCTTCATAGCATGTAGAATGCTCAATCAAGTTGTTAAAACATAGAAATTGTCAAACTAATTTTCTAATCAAGTGTCCTTTTGCTGACAATTTTCAGTATCAGATATCAGGAACTGGTATAAAAACTACGGCTAATCAAAATTTTCCCTTTTCTTTGGAGAATAGGGTTTTCAACCAAACAAACATTCAGGGACAGTATCTGCTTTCCTTGAGGGTTTTTTTTGTTTTTGTTTTGTTGTTTTTTTTTTAAGTGAATATTTTCATCTGAAAACCAGTGTGTGTTTGTTTGCATTTTTGTGTTTGGGATTTTTGGTTATTCCATTTAAAAATTGATTTCCTCCTGCCCCCCTCCCCCAGCACAGCTGTAGTAAAAGCATCATAATGGACAATTTTGAAAAAATAAGCATAAGAAGAAAGCTTCCTGCTAGCTCCAGGCAGTTAGGGACACAATTATTTTAATCTGCTATATGGTTATAAAATAATTATTTACAAATATGCAAATGGCTCATTACATGACTTGTATAATATGTCACACATGGATCTGCACTAAGCTTGGTAACTATGCTCTGTGTTATGAACTATAGGTCACATCCTGATTTAAGAAGTATGCACCCAACTATAATTCACAATCAATGTGTACATATCTGAGGGCAGAATCTGGCACAATCGTATCGCAACACAGCTTCAAAAAGAAAAGGCTTGCTGTAAACAAACAATGACTAAATTCACAGAACATGCTTTCTTTTCAGACTAGATCATAGCTATCATCGTGGGTAGAAGTACCAGACCTACTATAGATCCTGTAGACTCAAGGAAGGAACTGCTGCTGGGAACCAAGATGTCTACTATGACTGCTGTTGCTAATTAGCTGGATTCTCTTCAGGCAGTTTGGTCCATTGTGAAGCATATGGTAAGTGTTTTATATTTTCAGCTGACTTTAGGAATTGCTTTGCTTGTTGGTGAGGGTACACTGTTTTGCCCATAGAAGGGTAATGATTTGGATTATGAAAGTAACTCTTGTGTGTTGAGCTAGCAGTTGCTGCTTTTTAATCCCATTCCCTTCACCAAGCCTCAGCAAAGAGGCTTGCCACATAAGAGCTCAATGGCATGTGGAGGGAAGGATTCTTCATTCTTTAGTAGCTCCTGCACATGCTATGACCCTTATGTGGAAGAGAATGGCTGACAAACTGGACCCTTTGTGCCCCAAACGCTATATAACCAGATGACACACAAGAAGTCCCCGTGGACAGGGCCGGCTCCAGGCACCAGGCACCCAAGCACATGCTAGGGGCGGCGGGGGGGAGCGCGGCGC
>NC_048302.1:80025507-80045196 GCF_013100865.1 Trachemys scripta elegans | reverse complement strand
GGGGGTTCGGCGGCGCTTGGCGGGGGGGCGGCGCTCGGTGGGGGGCCTCGGGGGGCGGCGCTTTTTTTTTTGCTCCTTGGGGCAGCAAAAAAGCTAGAGCTGGCCCTGCCCGTGGAGCACAGTTTTGTAGCATTTCAGAGGTATAGGGATACACAAAGGCTCATTTAGTGTCTGCGAGGTGCTTTAAGACTCTGTGCACTTTTATGGTTCCTTTCATCAAAGTAGTATCATTTTTTAAAAGCAATTATTTAAAAAAAAAAAAATCCCAGGCTGACACTTCTTTGTTAAAACACATTTTTTAGCCCTGACTTACAAGCATTTGCAAATTGGGTTGATGAAGAGAAACAAGATAATTTATAGCAGAGTGAATATATCCTGTGTAATAAGACTAAATCTGTCCTTTGCTGCATTGTTGTCTTGTATCTGTGACAATGTACCCCATAAGGCTTTATGGGGGGGGGTGTTTATAAATGTATGTATGACATAACTGGAATATGTTTTGTGCTGCCTGTGCCATGTAACATATCTCCGTAAAGGTTATGGTCTACTATATCTATTCATCCTAGTTGTACATATATATAATTTTCTACTTGAGGTTAAGAATATGGGCTGTATGCTTGCTTGGTTTCTAAGTAAGCTTTGTGAGGCATTTGGTCAGCTTCTTTAGGAAGGAATTCGCCAAGTTAAGTACCTGATCAGGAAACACTTGGGGAACAATGCATCTTGGAATGCTCCAATCCACATAAGAAGTCTTTCTGGAGACATGCAAGATACCATGTGGACAATGGCTTCGGCTTGTAAAGACTGAGACATGCAGGGGCATGTGACTTCCCCAGGTGACTCCAGAACTCCATCTTGGAGCTGGACTTTGCATAGGAGGGAGGAAGGGGGTCTCCACCCACAAGAGAGAGTCTATTTAAACCTGTGGGAGACCCCTCCATTTTGTCTTCATCTGGCTAAGGAAGGAGCCTCTCCACCCTCACCCCCCAGGATACTTGAAGGGAACTGGAACAAACGACAGTAACTACAGGGGGTGTGAGTGATTGCTGGACCCAGGCTAAAAGGAGATTAGCCTGTAAAAAGGAGCATTCTGGAACTGGTGAGGAACTTATCTGTATTTAGTTTGATAAGACATAAATTTGCGCATTTTATTTTATTTTACTTGGTGACTTACTTTGTTCTGTCTGTTACTACTTGGAACCACTTAAATCCTACTGTCTGTATTTAATAAAATCACTTTTTATTTAGTAATTTACTCAGAGTATGTATTAATACCTGGGGGAGCAAACTAGGGTTACCATATTCAAACATTTAAAAAAGAGGACACTCCACGGGGCCCCGGTCCCGCCCCCGGCCCTGCCCCAACTCCGCCCCGGCCCCTCCCCAACCCCACCCCTTCTCCGCCCCCATTCCAACCCCTTCTCCAAAGTCCCTGCCCCAACTCTGCCCCCTTCTCTGAGCACCCCGCATTCCCCCTCCTCCTCTGATCTTGGTTGGGGGTTGCTAAGTGCTTCCCTGCTCCCCACTCGCCCCGCAGCCTCTATGCCCCTGCCTGCCCTGCTCTGCCTCACCCTGCAGCCTCTGTGCCCCCTGCTCCCCACTCGCCCTGCAGCCTCTGCGCCCCCTGCCTGCCCTGCTCCTGCAGCCTCTGTGCCCCCTGTTCCCCACTCACCCTGCAGCCTCTGTGCCCCCTGCCCTGCCCCTGCAGCCTCTGTGCCCCTTGCTCCCCATTCGCCCTGCAGCCTCTGTACCCCCTGCCCCTGCAGCCTCTACATTCCCCCGCCGCCTGCCCTGCTCCCCCCGCTCACCAGGCAGAGGGAGAGCTACAGGCTCCACGTGGACTCAAACACTGCCGCGCTGCTCTGTGGGAGAGGAGGAAGTGGAGGAGGGGGAGTGACTCTGGCTGCTAGAGGCCCTAGTGGCTGCGAGCGGCTTTCAATCAGGCCAGGCATCCAATCAGCCGCGCCGTACTCGGCCTGAGGGGAAGGGGGAAATCCCAGACATTTCTACTTGATTAGAAATCTCCCCCCGGACGGCCATTTAAAGCTGAAAAACCCAGACATGTCCGGGGAAACCCGGACAGATGGTAACCCTAAGCAAACAACTGTGCATATCTCTCTATCAGTGTTATAGAGGGTGAACAATTTATGAGTTTGCCCTGCATAAGCCTTATGCAGGGTAAAACGGATTTGTCTGTGTTTAGACCCCATTGGGAGTTGGGCATCTGAGTGCTAAAGACAAACACACTTCTGTGAGCTGTTTTCAGGTAAACTTGCAGCTTTGGGGCAAGTGATTCAGACCCTGGGTCTGTGTTGGAGCAGCAAGACAGAGGGTGCTGGAGTCCTGAGCTGGCAGGGAAAACAGAAGCAGGGGTAGTCTTCACACATCGGGTGGCATCTCACAAGGGGGTTTCTGTGATCCAACCCGTCACAGTATTTTAGATTATGGATGTAAGCAGAGTCAGGATGACCTCTACCCTGACATCTGGTGGTGAATTATGGCGAGTGTGGAAAAGAACTCCAGGGGCTGATCTTGTTTGCATAGGCACACCCACACACCTGGCATGAGACAACAGCAACTGAAAGTGGTTACTTTGGCTGGTGTGGTATCCCCAGTTTCTCTGTTATTGGGGCAGGAAGAATAAAGTTTTGTTACCCTGATTCTGTGAATCAAGGCCAGTGAAACTGTTGTATGACAGACGGACTCACCATTAATTAAGTAGCACTCGCTTGACAAGGGGCACCGGTTACAAAACCTAGTGAATTGAGAGAGGTTGTGGCAGGTATTTGTACCTGGTGGTGTGGGACCCTTTTGTGAGCCTGAAACACCAATTGCACCTCCTCCTCTCTCCACTGTTGAATGTCAGAGAGAACTTTAATTCTATTAGGAGTCTAGTTGCAGGCTGCTGAGCTGAATTCACTTTGGGCCAATAGTGCACCAGCACTGGGGCTCCCCTACTACTAACTGAAATCAGAAAAGAGCTAAAGTTACTAAAGAGCTAAAGTTACTAAGAGCCAAGATCACTGAGTGCTGTGTTAACTAGTAGGGGAGCCTGAAGCTATATTGCCAAGCGGCTGGCAGAGCAGTTTGCAGGGACGGCTGAAGGAGCAGCTAGCAGAATGGAGCTTTGCGGGGACGGTTGGAGCAACCCAAGGAACGGCAAGCAGAGTGGCGCAGAGCCATTTGTGGGGGATGGCTGGAGCGGCTCACAGGTCGGTGAGTGGAACGGAGCAGCCGGTAGAGCAGAGCAGTTCATGGGACGGCAGGAGCGGCTCACAGGACGGCTGGTGGAGTGGAGCGGCTCGTGGTGACTTTTGGGACTTTGGGCGATTTTTGGGTTGCTGGTTTTCAAGAACCAACGGGAAAGGACACGGCCCAATTTGCTGGGGTGGGTCTTCGCTCATGGTTTGGTCTATGAACTCTCTAGTTGTGGTGGTTTCCCAATTTAATGCTATGTTCTTTACCTCATGTTGTTAAACATTTTCTGCTACACTGAGACTCTGTGTTTGAGAGAGGGGAAGTATTGCCTCTTCAAGGCACCCAGGGGTGTGTGTAAGATTTTTCCCAGGTAACTGGGTGGGAGCTCGAGCTGGTTTTGTGTTACGCTGTTGGGAGGGGACCCCTATGAACCTGGCCCTTGCTGCTATCAACTCGGCCTGGCAGAAGGGTTTATCAAAATAGTTAAGAGATTGCAATAATAACCCAAATGACTACCTCAAATCCAACTCAGAGGTTAATGGTGCATGATGATTTGCATACGATAGCACCACCATTATGAGTAATGTGCTTCTTGGCAGCACCATAACTATACATATATTTTAATGATGATTGATTGTCCTTTTTCACAACTGAATGTATTGGAATACTAATCACTCTTTTATATTGAGTGAATTGGTGTTTTTTTGCTGATACAGTGTGACATCAGCAATTTCAGTGGGAAGGATTCCTTCAGGAATCTTTTGTGTACAGAATTTTTATTCATGAGTTGAGTACTCTTTAATCTTTTGTGGGGGAACTAGATGTTATAACATCAGATATTCTTCTGAGAAGAATGTGAATGAGCTTAAAAATGAGACCCTTAAGGAAAACTTGATTACTGTGATTTTTAAATGGACCTTGTCAACGTGGTTAGGCCCCACAATGTACTGTACTTTACCAGATGATATGTACATCTCATGAAGCATATATGTATGTATAGCTGTTTGAGACAATTAGGTTTAGATTTTTAGAGGACCCAATGTGCAAAAGATACTAAAATATATTGAATGCCTCCTCATTCCTGTTTTCTGTATTATACATAACATTCAAGGAGGACGCCTGGGATTTTCTTCCTTTATGGAGGAGGCACACTTCTTATCCTAAAGAGGTTAACAATGTCGTCTTTAATAATTTTTTTTCTTTTTTTTTTCTTTTTTTTTTGTAAAGCCAGGCAGTGGAGAAGAGTGAAAATTCAGACTGGAATAAAACTTGTTTTGTTAAATGAACTGCTCTTAGTTTCACAAAGAGTCTAAAATTCAACTGTGACATTGCAATCTTACAAAGATAACCAAAACATTGACAGCTACATAATAAAAATGAATGCATTTCCTATTAGTAAAAAGAACGAGAAGTACTTATGGCACCTTAGAGACTATCAAATTTATTTGAGCATAAGCTTTCATGGGCTAAAGCCCACTTCATCAGATCATTCAGTGGAAAATATAGTAGGAAGATATATAATAGATATATACAGAGAACATGAAAAAATGGGGGTTGCCATACCAACTCTAATGAGACTAATCAATTAAGGTGGGCTATTATCCGCAGGAGAAAATAAACTTTTGTAGTGATAATCAGGATGACCCATTTCAAACAATTGAGAAGAGGGTGTGAATAACAGTAGGGGGGAAATTAGCATGGGGAAATAGTTTTTAGTTTGTGTATTGACTCATCCACTCCCAGTCTTTATTCAAGCCTAATTTAATGGTGTCCATTTTGCAAATTAATTCCAGTTCTGCGGTTTCACGTTTGAGTCTGTTTTTGTTGTTGAATAATTGCGACTTTTAGGTCTGTAATTGAATGACCAGGAAGGTTGAAGTGTTCTCCAACTGTTTTTTAATGTTCTAATTCTTGACATCTGATTTGTGTCCATTTATTCTTTTGTGTAGAGGCTTTCTGGTTTAGCCAATGTACATGGCAGAGGGGCATAGGATGGCATATATCACATTGGTAGATGTGCAGGTGAACGAGCCTCTGATAGTGGCTTATGTGATTAGGTCCTATGATGGTGTCCCCTGAATAGCTATGTGGACCGAGTTGGCAATGGGCTTTGTTGCAAGGATAGGTTCCTGGGTTAGTGTTTTTGGTGTGTGGTTGCTGGTGAGTATTTGCTTCAGGTTGGAGGGCTGTCTGTAAGCGAGGGCTGGCCTGCCTCCCAAGATCTGTGAGAGTGAGGGATTGTCCTTCAGGATAGGTTGTAGACGACAAATTTGAAAGCACATAATCTATATGTATGAAGGAATTCTTTGCTATGTGTTCCTCTTGCTATTATTGAAGATATGAATCTGAAAGCAAATCACAAGCCAAGCTCTCTTGCTTGCTCTTGCGTGAGATCATAATTGTGTGTTTGCACCGACACATTCTAAACAGTCTATTCATGTTATTGTTAATGGGGGGAGAAGGAGAGAATCTCCCCAAACAATTGACTCCAGGTCCTCTTTACACTGCACTTTACGCATTGCACACTCTGGAGACACACAAGAAGACAGGCAACATGCTCTAAAACTTTACTTGCTAGAGTAAGAAAAAGTCTTTCCCATTCCCAACAGACAAATTTCCGGTACAGAAGGTCACTAAACACCTTTTTAAATGCTCCTAGGCACTGGAGATTTAATAGGGCCTGCAAAGACATGGTTTGAGATAATTCTGTACTCTATCACTGCCTTGGGATAATATAATAAGGCCACAGGAGAACTGAAATATAAATGGGTAATAGTAATTCTCATGCATTTTCCATATTTAATGAAGACTGAAGAAAGCGTGCACTCTCTCTGTATAGAAGAGTACATAATTTGGGGGATTGTGTGCTTCACACCTCATGAGGGTGTTCTTAAACAAAGGATGGGGGGCAAATGAGAGATGAAGTACTGGTTAATCATGTTAGTCTATCATCAATTCAGTGCAAGAGAGTTCTGGGGGAATAAATGTATAGTCAGTGATGGTACCTGAAGTGAAGGGAAAGGACCAGCAAAAGGGCAGAGTGGCAGTGGGCATTTCAGTGGTTGTATGGCGGGAACAAAGCAGGAAGAGGGCCATTTCTATTCAGTGCTGCCTTCCAGGAGCAGGTAATATGGTCAGAGGCATGTGACAAATAGCACAGCTATGCCAACAGATTTATTGCATGTGATAAATTACACATACCTTTAATACATCACTTCCCCTTTCATGCTGTGTGTGTCTGTGTGTGTACACAGATAATTGACTACATACACTTAAAGAAGCTCTCCCACTGCTAGTCTGCTGCCTTATACCTGTCAAACATGCAGGTGGGAAAAGGGCTTTCTGATAAATTGAAGAAATGGAGGATATGTATAAACAGAGTGCCTAAACATACATAGCAACTAATTGTATATTTCTATCAGGCAGTCTCTTACACAAATGTCCAGAAAATATATTGTTTATAGATTAACAACACTGCTTTCTGTTCATAAAAAAATATTTTAAAGCAAATTGGTGTTTGACTATAAATAAAAAGCAACTGAAGATTACAATAATTTTGAAATCTTCAAACTTTTCCCCCTTGCAGGTTATGCAAAATATTTTATCTGGGTGGCTCCCTACCCTGAGTTTTGCTTTTAATTGCAGACTACTGAGGGTGAAGTTAGGTCAATGCTCAGAAGGCAGAACTCTTTGGAGAACAGCGATATTGCAGTGTGGAAGGAGGACTAGGGAATTTCAGTGACTTTGTAGAGGTGTCAGTTTTCTGTTCTTGCAAATCGATCACTTATTCATGGTATACCACCAAAGTCTGGCACTCTGTAGGAATGGATGTTTTTATTTAGGGATTTGAGGCAGGTGGTCAGACCTCCAACTATTTGGACTCTAGCATAGTTTCTTGTTTGTCTTAACTCCTCTCATTCAGTATCAAAATATAATAGTGAAGCTCCCTGATGTAATGGTGTAACTGTACTTCATGATTCAGGGGTATTCCCAGTACATGGAATTGACCTCCATAAATTTGGGAAGAAGCACAAGTGTTTGTAGAGCAAAAAAATCAGAACAGCATAAACAATGAAAAATGTTTTAAAAGCACATGCTCCCCAAATTAGAAAGTTCAAGAGATACTGAAACTTGTAGAATTCATATGGAGCTCCGGCACCTCTGATCTTTTATCGCAACGAGTGTTCACAGAACACCACACTTCATTGCTTCTGATCTGCCAAGTTCATGCTGGTTAATTTTGGGGCAAAGCCTACCAGCCAACTTACACCTGTCCAACACAAGGAATATTACCTGCTGGAGCTAAGCTGATTTATATTGTCAGGATACCACCTGGCCACACTCTAGTGTCCTGACACAGAAGCAGGCATAGACTGTTTCCACCTCTGGTGAGTAATCTGGAGTGAGGGAATCCTTTCTCTTTCAGTGGCCTCAGAGTAACTTCTCCAATAACAGTGAGGCCTGCCTACTATCTGACTCTTGGCTGGAAGCTCCAGCTTCCAGCCCTGTTCTCCAGCTCACTCTGGGGTCTTCAGGTTTCTTTGCTGGCTGACCAGGTGGGTAGAGCTGACAGTTGAGAATCCCAGCCAGCCAATTGAAAGAGAGAGAGAGAGGAAGCTGAGGAAAGGGAATACTAAACAGCCAACAAGGAAAGGGAAGAGGTACCACTGCAGTCTCAGCTGCTGAGAAAAGACAATGATAACCCTGTGTGTGAAGAACTGGGGAAGAGGGGAAACTAATGGATTGCAGGGAGAGTAAAATTCACAGAGGGTGGATTGATAGGGGAATAAATAGTGTGGATTCAGAGGACAATTGATATATTCCTGTGAAGCTAATTGATCATTTTGACGGGGGGAACTGATGGGTTTGGTGGGGAGTTGAGTAGTTGGGTGCCCGCTATGTCATTTGATGCATATATTTCTCAGGGTTTATTTCACCAGCAAAGGCAGGTGTCTGCACAGCCCAGATGCTTGTGCTGTGTGTTGGGGCCAGGCCAGGAGTTGGCCTTGGAAAAGTCACACTGCTATATTGTTTTATGCTCTCTGCAGAATCAGGAAGACAATGCTGTATCAGTTAATCCTCCAAATATGAGCTGGATGAATATAAACTTCATAACCATGAGAGCTGGAGTTTTAATTATTTAAATGAAAGCTCGAATTTAGCAGTGGCTGATGGGTAAGGCTTGCCCTGTCACCAGGGCAAGTTCCCTACTTGTGATAAGTAGATTTGTGAAGCCTTGATGTTAGGAGGCATATCCTTCATACTGCTCCTATGCACTTTGGGTGGAAATCATCCTTGCACAAGAGGACCCATTTAGGGCCCTTCATGCCACTTAAACCCTTAATGTGAGATTTGGACAGGTCCTCTGCACTGGGGTGAATTTCAACCATAAAGAATCTTTGGGCATCACACTATAACACTAGTACACTGACAGGTCTATCTCTCCACATTTAAATTGCCTCCATAAGAGATTCAGACACATCCATAGCATCCCGTGGGTGAGAGAACTGAAGTGTTCAAAAACTGAAGTGATTTCCTTTCTATGGTTAATTGAATGCTTCTATAATATTTGATAGTTCGAAGTATCTTGTATTCACAGCACACTTTAAGTTTGGAAAGTTTTCAGAGCTTACCAATTAGTGCAATTGTGGGTAGAATACTTACCTCCCTGCCCCCATGCACCTGTTAAGTTTTGTTGTGAACCTCCAACAGATGGTGCCTTTGGGAAGGGGACACAAGTTATTATCTAGCATGTTATGCAGACCCAGTTGCAAGCAAGGGGCATGAATAAGGGATGTAGCGAGGCAGGGTGGCCTCCCTAGGACCTGGAGTAGGAGGGCCCCTGCACTGAGCCCTGGTGGGTGGGACCAGGGCCTAGTTGCCCCTCCCCCAGGAAGTGGGTGGGAGGGGCAGGAAGTATAAAAGGCAGCCCAGCAAGCTCAGTAGGGAGGCAACCACTGGAGGCACCAGATATCTCCTGTGGCCTCCCAAGCTGGGAAGCGGCAGAGGTGCTGAGGGAGCAGAGGACTGGCCTGGGCCACTGGGGCCGCTAGCTGATTCAGACCCGGAGGAAGCAGACAAATGGCCCGGACCGCCCAGACTGCTGTCTGACCCTGGAGGGAGAGGACGACTGGCCTGGACCACCGACAGACCAGATTCCCAAAGACTTGCTCGCAGTCCCAGAAGCCGCCATCAACCTCTACCCCCTCCTCATGGCAACAGGTACACCAAGAAGGGGAGTGTGGAAGTGGCCCAGGGGTAGCAGACCCCTGTCTGGCCACAACGCTAACAGAGGATGAGTCAGCATGTTGCAGCGTGGATCCCTGCTGACCCAGTCACAAAGCACTTTATCACTGCTAGGGCCCTGGGCTGGGATGAAGTGGAGTGGGTGCACCTGTGTCCCCCCTGCCACCACAATCTGGGGGTGGCAATCTCCCCTTCCTCAGGCTGGAAGCCTGAGCCTCAGACTCTTTGTAGCTCTGCCCTGATCCAGGGCTGAGGCCAATTGACTGTTTGTTTCCTCCCCAGCCTGAGCACAGGCCTGGGCCCCAGCTGCGAATGGAGACCACTTTGTTCCCCACAGCGGCCGACATATCAGTGATGTAGTGAGGCAGGGTGGCCTCCCGAGGAGTGGGAGGGCCCCCCGCTCCCCTCCCCCACTGAGCCACTACAAGGGAATATAAGACTGGCCATAGTGGGTCAGTGCAGGTACAGTTTATCTGCTGGATCACTCTTGTCCGTGTGCTTCTTCACTCCATCAGATAATTCTACTAGACTGGTGAGGCATGATTTCCCTTTTCAAAAGCGGTGTTGACTTTTCCCCAATATATTGTGTTCATCTGTGTCTGGTCATTCTGTTCTTTACTATAGTTTCAACCAACTTGCCTGGTAGTGAAGTTAGGCTTAATGGTCTGAAACTGCCAGAATCACCTCTGTAGCCTTTTTTTAAAATTGGCATTATGTTCGCTATCCTCCAGTCATCTGGCACAAAGACTGATTTAAGCAATAAGTTATATACCACAGTTAGTAGTTCTGCAATTTCATATCTGAGTTCCTTCAGAACTCTTGAGTGAATCCCATCTGGTCCTGGTGACTTATTACTGTTTAATGTATCAACTTGTTCCAAAACCTTCTCTGACACCTCAGTCTGTGACAGTTCCTCAGATTTGTCACCTAAAAAGAATGGCTTGCATGTGGAGATCTCCCCCATATCTTCTGCAGTAAAGACTGATGCAAAGAATTCATTTAGCTTCTCCACTTGTTTTCCTGGACTGTTCCTTTAGCACCTTGATCATCCAGTGGCCCCACTGAATGTTTGTCAGGCTTCCTGATTCTGATGTACTTCAAGAAATTTTGCTATTAGTTTTTGTCTATTTCCCAGTTGCTCTTCAGATTCTTTCTTGATGTGCTTAATTATATTTGATTTAGCAGAGATTATGCTCCTTTTTGTTTTCTTCAGTAGGATTTAACTTCCAATTTTTAAAGGATGCCTGAAATATTTTGGTCATCTTACTGTTGTTTGTTTTTTTGGGGTATATACATTTAGTTTGAGCCTCTGTTATGGTGTTTTTAATAGTCTCCATGCAGTTTGCAGGCATTTCACCCTAGTGAATGTTCTTTTTAATGTCTGTTTAACTAGCTTCCTCATTTTTGTATAGTTCCGCTTCTTGAAGTTAAATGCTATTGTGGTGGGTTTATTTGGCTTTTCGCCCCTTACAAGGATGTTAAATTTCATTACATTACATTAGCTCTTATTGGACAGTTTAGCTATTTTGACCTCAAACTCTGTGCTCCACTTAAGACTAAATCAAGAATTGCCTCTCCCCTTGTGGGGTCCCGGACAAGAAGCAGCTGTGGTCCGTTTTTTAAGAGGAATTTTTGTTTGTTCATCTTTATAAGAGGAGAAGGGTTTTAATTATTTTTTTGTGTGGAACTGAAAGTATTTTGATACCAAGGGAATAGTGCAGAAAAGTAGGTCAAGTATCACACTTGTAACAAGACAAGCCACACATGGAGGTAAATGAGGTGAAATCAGGTGTTTCAGGAATTGAGTCATCAGCATCATAATCCTCTTACTACATTTACACTTCACAATAAACCCTTAGTGCTTGTATTTATCTGAGGTATCTGTTCTCAAGACAATGTACTCTTCTAAAGACTGGCGCCATTGCAAAAAGTGTAGCATATATATCACTTTAACTAGACTTTTGACAGAATGGTGTGTTAGAAAATGTAACCATAATATCAAACTAAATAGTATTTAATACTATTAGGGTGCCTTTTCTTGTGTACTTGTATATTAATTAAACTATGATTGTTTGATATCTACAGTATAGTGTATATAAAGTGAAGTACTTTCAAATCAATGCCTTATACTACACTTAGAACATATGTTAAATACACACAGTAAAAGCACTATATAAATAACATTATAAAAGTGCCTTATTAGGTTATATCTACACACAAAATAAATTCTTATGGAAGGCCTCTTGTGTATTGTAGCTCCAGAGCTGCAGAATCTGATGCAAAACTTGTTGTTTGTCATGTGCTGCAGAAATATTCCACCTGCCAGAGAAAATGGCTGCTTTACCTTCTGGATCTGGGACACTTCAGGTGCCATTTTGTGCTCTGTCCTCCAAACTGCCATCCTCTTTTTGCTAGTCAAATGATTAGCATTCAAGACATTAGTGCAGATTGTAAACAAAGGATTAATCATCCTCTTCCTGGTTGCTGCTGCAAGAAAAAAAAAATACAGGAAGCATCACATTGTAGAACCACCATCTAGAAGCTGCCTCTTTTTCTAGGGTGGGGTAAAGAGAAGGGCTTCTTTGCACAGCTTTTTCATATGCACATATTTATGTGGAATATTGCTCATGCAGATTCTTTTCTGAGCTGATTGAAAAAGAGTAAACATTTTCAGTGAAATGTTTTGGCATCTTTTTTAGTCCGCCTCCCCCGACCCCGCTTGGTCCGCCCCCCGGAAAAAATGTGCTGGAAATTTTCCAGTCTATTTTGCTGTCATGAAATATACCTAAGGCCAGAGAGTGGTTTTACTCATCATTCCTGAGGGCACACCTAAAATGGGGTATAACTGGGTTCCACCTTGTCTGTCCTGTTCAATGTGTAGATGAATGCAAGAGCTACAGTGCCTTCAATATGACATCTAACTCTCATCTGACCCATACTGTATTGTCAAATATTGTGCCCAGTGTCTTGTCGACCTTGGGGCTAGTTGGCTGAGACTCTGTCCAGATAAAACGAAGTGATACTGGTAGGTTGAGGAAAGCAAAAAGACGATAGTGATATCTGACTGTCATTTGTTATTAGAATTTACACTCTGATCAATCTCACTCCCCTATATTCTGCTATATACATGCAGCTATGATCAGTGGCCAGGGCCGGCTCCAGGCACCAGCCCACCAAGCACGTGCTTGGGGCGGCGCCTGGAGGGGGGCGGCGCGGCGGGGCGCGCCGGCCCGAGAGCGGGGCTGCAACTGGGCTGGCCGCTCTCCCCACAGCTCTCCAGCCGCTAGGGAGAGCGGGGAGCCACAGCGGGCTTGCCGCCCTCCCACCGGCACTCCGGCCGGTCGGAGAGAGCGGGGAGCCACAGCGGGCTTGCCGCCCTCCCACCGGCACTCCGGCCGGTCGGAGAGAGCGGGGAGCCACAGCGGGCTTGCCGCCCTCCCACCGGCACTCCGGCCGGTCGGAGAGAGCGGAGAGCTGCGGCGCGCTCGCCGCCCTTCCCCTAGCGCTCTGGCCGCCGGGGGCTCTCCGCCCTGCTCCCGGCGCTCTGGCCACCGGGGAGAGCCCTGGCCGGGCTCTCCGCCCTCCCCCCGGCGCTCTGGCCGCTGGGGGCTCTCCACCCTCCCCCTGGCGCTCTGGCCGCCAGGGAGAGCGGAGCCGCGGCGGGCTCGCCGCCCTTCCCCCGTCGCTTTGGCCCGGTCGGGGATTGCGGGCCCGCGACCAGGCTCGGCACCCTCCCCGCCGCGCGGATGGGTGGCTTTTTTGCCTAGGGCGGCAAAAAAACCAGAGCCGGCCCTGTCAGTGGCAACCTGAGCTGGGCCCATCTTGGTGAGTGATCTGCTGGCAGGAAATTCTCCATGTGGAGTCCTCAACTTTGGAACTTATTCCTGTCTTGAACCAAAACAACCCAGATCAGTGGGTGGGGGGTTTATGGCACTTTACAAAAATATATCTATTTACCTGGCCTTTTGCAAATGGGGCGAGGGAGTACTATGAATGCTGGTAATAACAAATGAGGTGGTATTTTGTGCATACTTTATATTAAGGGTACATAAATAGTTCGGAAAGGATTAATAAGTTGATAATATGAACATGTACTGACGAGTACTATATATTGTAAGTGCATCAGTGTTGCACATGATTACAAGGAACCTGTTGGAATGTAAAACAATTGATTAAAACATCTATTAATCAATTATGAACTTTTTATAAACTATTTTTATAAATGTTCCCTTAATATAAAGTGTTACCATAATTTCATTCAGTATATGCTACCTTGCACTTGGCCACATAGGATTTTAATTGCCTTCATGTTATCCAAGCATTTTTTTTTTAATGAAAACCTCCTTGTCTGCTCAACACCCTGTAAATTTTTACTGATCTAAGTAAATTTTTCTTCTCAGCATATTTTACCTCTTTGCTATTTATCTCCTCTTTAAAATCACTGTTAGATGCATAAACCAACACTGATCCTAGCACTGATCCTTTGAATAATCGATTACTAATTTGTTTCCACTCTGGAAATCATCCATTCTTTGCTTCCTATCTCTGAACTAGTTCTGAAGTCCATGACAACTTTTATCTCTTTGCCCCGTGGTTTCTACTTTTCTCTAATAGCCTCTGACAGATTTTATCAAAAGTGTTTTTTTTGTTTTTTAAGACCAAATTATATCCACAAGTTCTTCTCTAGCCTGCATTTTATTAATTCTCTCAAAGAATGCTAAGCAATTTAAGAGGCACATAATTTATCATTACAAAAGTTGTACTGTTTTTCCCCATTAAATTATTCATCAAGGTAATTTATTCTTTTATATTCATAATCCCTGTGCCTTCTCCTCCCACCCTCCAAAGTAGTTTTTATGGTACTGAGTTGAGGCTCTGCAGTAGCTGATTCCCATGATTATTCTTAGTGGATTTAAGGATGGCACCAAAAAGACCATCCTCAAGTCATGAAGTATGTCTGCTTTTAAGAGTGTAAGTTATTTTTCTTCATAGATCAGTAACTTTGTTCTTTATCTGTGTTAGAATTCAGGTGAATGTGATTCACCAAACTGGAAGCTGTCGTTCAAAAATGCATGTACAATTGGGGATACATGCATATTGAATCTATCTCCCCTTGTAAGTATTCTCACACTTCTTTTCAAACTGTCTGTACTGAGCTATCTTGATTATCACTTCAAAAGTTTTTTTTCTCTTACTTAATTGGCCTCTGAGTTGGTAAAACAACTCCCACCTGTTCATGCTCTCTGTATGTGTGTACCTATATATCCTCAATATATGTTTCACTCTATATGCATCCGAAGAAGTGGGATGTAGCCCACAAAAGCTTATGCTCTAATAAATTTGTTAGTCTCTAAGGTGCCACAAGTACTCCTGTTCTTTATGCACATCATGGAAGTCGGATATAATGTTTCCTCTATATGGCTATAGTGTGATTGTAGACCAGGAACACGACACCACGTTGCCAGAAAAATAATGATAAACTGGAAGTAGTTCAAAGGAAAAGAACAAAAATAATCAGGGGGCTGCTAGAATGATTTACTAGGAAACATTAAAGAATTTTTTATGATACAGGAGGGGGGAATATCAATGTATACATATTTTAAGATTGTGAACATCAAAGATGGAGAAGTATTACTTAACCTTCAATGGTCTTCCAAAGGTAGCAGTGGAAGCCCTATCACATGGGATGCTTAAACGACAATGGATGAAATACTAGGAAATGCATATTGTTGAGAAGAATGTTGCAATGGCACAGCAAGGGATTTTTCATGTCGAGGCAGGGATTGTTTCCTGTGGCATGTCCAACATAAAGGGTTCTAAACCTGCTTGGGACCTTTGGGTCCTACCATAATATAAATGTTTGATAGTAATAATAATGATTCTGTTCAGATTTGGGTAGACACAAAACTAGGAATAAAAAACACTATGATGTTTCAAACAAATTCAGATTTGTTGGCAATTTTTACTCAGATGTAGTGGAACACCTGGCAAACATATGACCACTGTCCATCTGAAAGCCATAAAAAAAATGTTAAAACAGTGCCTGTCTGATTAGGTTCTAATACTACAATATTCACTATGGTATCAGAGTGCCTAAGAAAGATGTCTTAACAAGCTCCAAGTGTGACATAAGCTAAGAATTCATGAAATGGGACACAGGAAAAAATGAACGTTGTCTGATGTATGAAGTGACAGCTTTTGTCTTTCTCAGCTATAGCATGGAGATGCTGCATAGATTTCTTAACAAAAGCAGCATTGAACTTTATCCATTTGGCACAGACTAAACAAAGCCAGCATACTGTATTGGACTGATTTCAAATAGCCTTGCCCCCCGAAGGCATTTTTGTGAGATGTATAGTATCTGACAGAAAGGCAATTAAGCTGGGGCCCTGTGACCCTGAGAGATGTTAAATTAGTGTGTTTCCAATATGTTTAGCCATTTGCTTTGTTACTATATTGTTTAGTTAATATTGACAAGAATGTGCAAAGCTAAGTAGCACTCGAAACAACAGCAAGAAAGGAGACTAGTTCCAATTTGTAAATGAAAGCAAAGCCCTGGCAACATCATAAAATATATACATATCCACTTCTTTGGGCTGTACAACTCTACATTTATTTATTTATTTATTTATTAACATAAATGAAAATCAGACTGGGGTGGGGAACAGATGCAATTTTATATAAAGTGAAATTAAAGAAAAGAACATAAGGAATCAATTAAAATTCTTTCCTCAAATCTAAAAATTCTGTGACTTTGAAATGGCTGATTTCTGATATGGTATGTTTAATATACAAACCTCAAGATGGTTCTTAAGATGTCACCGATCACAAAAGCAGAGTGATTTGAATCTCTTGGTAAGCTAAGCTGGGTGCATTCAAACAATATGCATTTTAATACAGTCAAATGCAAGGACAATACACCTAGGAATGAGAATATAGGCCAGATTTATAGATTGAAGATAGTATCCTAGAAAGCAGTGACCTTGTAACAGACAGGGCAGTCATGGTGGATAACCAAACTGAACATGAGCTCCCAGTGCAATGATGTGAGTAAAAAGGCTAATACAATCAATATAAGCAAGAAAATATAGAGTAGGAGCAGGGAGGTGATCATCACCTCTGCTTACAGCATCTTGGAGACTGTTATTGGGCTGCTGTGTCCAGTTCTGGTGTCCATGCTTTAAAAAGGATATTGAAAAATGGGAGGGAGTCTAGAGAAGAAGAATCTTTCAAGATCTGTTGGCGGGGGGGCGAGGGCACGAAATCATACAGGAAGACACTTAAGCTAAATAGATCACGCTCCTTATGGAAGACTTTATCATAATCTAGAAGTACTGACATAGGGAAATAATAGCTGATAATAAAGGGCTCATTAATTTAGCAACCAAAAACATTACTGACTCTAACAGCTGGAACCTCCATCTCTTGAAGAATTGAAATCAAAATTGGATGCCTTTCTAAGAGAGGGTATAGATCAACCACAAGTTACTGAGCTTGATGCAGGAATTATTTTTTGAAATTCTATATCCTTTTATACAAGAGGTCAGACTAGATGAGAATAATGGTCCCTTCTGGCCTTAAATTAATGTATAGAAGCATTTTCTAGTAGCAAAACTACTTTGTTTAAATCAGTGCTGTTTATATAATATGACGGTAGTACACAATTCAGTTGGGACTCAAAAGCTGCCTTTTTAAAATATTTCATTTGTGTGCTTCTCTAATTCTCTGTTTTGACCAGGATTGTAAATGGAAATAATGACATACTGCTAGAAAGGCTTTAGGCATTTCTAAACTTACCTTAACTAGGTTGTATTAGAAATGCTGCATGGCAGCCTGGTATCTCCAACGCAGTGAAGCTCAGAGCTGTATGTAAAAGTGTGTACAATAATTTGTGCCTTTCTTGTGTAGGCATTATATATGCAAATTGCATATTGGCACATGGAAATAGAAAGTTTGTATAAACAATTACTCAATTTACATGTGCACTTATGGTAACCATTTAAACATGCAATGGTACACAGTGGTACTGGTTTGTATATGGGCCCTCAGGACTGTTTCTACCCCACCCCCAATCTGTAACATACCTGACTGTGGCCTGGGGGATTAATTAGTTGTTTATTATGTAATGCTTTAAGGTTCTAAAGTGCTAAATACTATTGTTTATCCAAATTTAAGAAACTTCTGATTTTAATTCAGGAAAATTATATCTGGAAGAAAGTGCACACTCGCGCACACACAAATATAGATATGTTTAAAAAATACTTCTGCTCGGACATAATATAAACATTATGTTTTAAATTACTAACATCTGGCAGCAATAGGTCACCTTCCTAGTTACTTTACATCTATAACCAAGTACCCAAATGACCATTTGTAATTAACAAGTCATTTGATTGTGCATGTTTGTTGAACTTCCAGGGCCCATTTAATTAAAGACTAATAACAGTGATTATTTCTAATCAAGGGAATTGCTTTTTTGATAGATACTATATCCTGTGCTTTTCATTGCCAGGAGACACCAGACGTCTCTTGTTCTGCATTGAACTACTTTTCTGATTGATTCTGTGTATTATTGTGCCTTTTAATAATTTAAAGTGAAATATCAATATTAGAGAGACAAGGTGCATGAAATAATATCTTTTATGGGACCAACCTCTGTTGGTGGAACAGACAGGCTTTCAGAAGCTTGAAAGCCTCTCTCTTTCACCAGCAGTGGTTGGTCCCATTAAAAGATATTACCTCACAGACCTTGTCTCTCTAATATCCTGGGAACAACATAGCTACAGCAACACTGCATATATCAATATTATCATTGTTAGAATTGCCACCACCAATTTAAAAATTTTAAAAAGTCACAGAACAAAGCCTTTATTCTAAAGTTTTCCATTTCAAAGTCAGGATGTTTTTATAGTCCCAGACTATACTTTAAAGCATTTAATAGTCTGGAGAAGGTTATAAATCAAGTGAATTAGGTGTGATTTCCCCTTCCTAAAGCCATGCTGATGTCTTTAATTGAGCAGTGCTTTTCCAACAAGCGGCTCTTTGTGACGGTTTAAAACCTTTAATTCATAAACCTTTTTACTGAATATATAGAATTTTCAAACTAGTTTATAAAGAAAAAAAAGCTTCTGCATAAATTATGCATTTTTGCTCATTTACGACCTTGATCTATCTATACATATTGATATATTTACACACACAAGGAGGAATAATGTCCCCATAGTTTTTTTTTTTTATGGTGTTGACCTAAAAGAGCCAATGATAGTAGGAACCTTAACAAGTTTGTGTCTTTTGTTTCATGTTGGTCTCTTTCCTATGTCCTTTGCTTAGCCTAGGGCTTGGAAGGGGAGAAAATCAGTAAGACAGAAGACATAGAAAAAGGGATAAATGTGCAACCAAAATGTTTCAGTGGTAACATGTCAAGTGAAATTAAATTCCTGAATGGATAAAAGAGCCAGTTCTATGGTATGTGATAGAACAGTGGTTCTCAACCTTTTTGGGCTCATTTGCAAATGTTTTATGACCTTTTGTCACACCCACTAAATAGTCTCTGGGTGGAGGCCCGGGGTGGTTTCAGTTGGATCCTGACCTCCGGAGAGGTTGAGCCCTGTCTGGCACATACCCCACAGTGGCGGCTCCTGCAGCTCCTGTGCTGTGGGGCTGGCTGGGCTTGGCTCTCCGCTCCGGTCATTGCAACCTCTAGGGTTGTAGTGCTGCTCAGTTTTGTCCCCACACACCTGACTGGACCAAACTTGTGTGAGTGGAGTTGTGACCTGGCTCATGGGGTTGCAGTGTCACTCATTCAAATTTGGCCTACCCAGATTCCCATAGTCATGATGGCTGGGCTAATCGTGAGTGATACTGGGACCCGAGAGGTTGCAGTGCCTGGAGCAGGCAGACAAGCCCCACCTGCCCCGTGAGTTGGGAGCTGCCACCAACCCTCTGAAACATTCTGGTGACCCAATTTTGCTTCCTGGCCCAGGGATTGAGAAACCCTGTGCTAGAGGATGGGAGCTTTATCTGAGATCAGTGAACGTCTTACATGGCATGAAAAGCCCATGCAGCATGAGTAATCACACATGCTTTGCAAAGGGGGGTCCTGTGGCACCTTTAAGACTAACGGAAGTATTGGGAGCATAAGCTTTCATGGGTAAGAACCTCACTTCTTCAGATGCAAGTCTGAAGAAGTGAGGTTCTTACCCATGAAAGCTTATGCTCCCAATACTTCTGTTAGTCTTAAAGGTG
>NC_048302.1:80000390-80025183 GCF_013100865.1 Trachemys scripta elegans | reverse complement strand
CATAAGCTTTCGTGGGTAAGAACCTCACTTCTTCAGATGCAAGTCTGAAGAAGTGAGGTTCTTACCCATGAAAGCTTATGCTCCCAATACTTCCGTTAGTCTTAAAGGTGCCACAGGACCCTCTGTTGCTTTTTACAGATTCAGACTAACACTGCTACCCCTCTGATACTTGACACATGCTTTGGATATCCATCTTTTCTAACAAAAAATTGGTGGGGGTTCACTACTATTACTGGGTCATATCCTGAAGTGCTTATGTAGACCTTTACCAGGCTAAACTGCCATGGACATCAATGGGCAATTTACCTGAGTAAAAATATTAAAGCAACATTGTAGTAATGTGATTTAAACACCAGACTGTCAGACCTATGTTATTACTACCATTCCTAGTCCCTGTCTCTTGTTTCCTGGGCTGGCAGGGCTGGAAGTGGTGTGAATATACAACCCTGTGACTCTAGATGCTCAGAAGACCGAGAGGGAGCACCAAGTGTATCACCCAATACCAGCCCCTTCATCCAATTAGGGTGGCACTGATAAGTTCCAAGTCTCATAGGAGTCTCATCTAGTATCTTTCACTGGAGGAATGGTAGCCTCCTGGAGACCTGGGAAGTGCTGAAAGTTGAGGAAAATGTATGTGACTGGGGAGGAGAGAGAAGAAGATGGAATCCTCAGGGACATCAGAAAATTGGTTGAGGGGGAAAAAGCTGCTGCTGCTACTATTGCTACTACAATGGCTTGTGACTACTTAAGGATCAATTCTGGTACAACTCAATGTGAATAAGGGTGACAGAATCTGACCCTCAGTAAACAGAAAATGCCTGCTAAGAGGAAACAGACATACCTTTGTTATATTCAGTAGGCACTCAGTGTTGAGCCTTGAGAGAAATGCAGCCATAAAAAATCACCACGCCTAAAGTAAACCTATATAAGATGCAAGGAAATGTAAATGTGTAAACTCATCATAAAAATTACCTTGGAAACTTAGCCTAGAAAAAGGCAGCAAAGGTGGTCTCTGATGCTTATGGGCAGAAAAATCCCCCTAAACTGTAAGTATACATGGAGCATATTTGTTCAAAATGTTTGTGATCTTTACCTTGGGTGCCTTTCTAAAAAGAATGCTGTAGTACAACCAGAATTAGGGACTTGTTCCAGGAGCCACCTCATTAAATTTTATGCAGGAGGTCAGACTAGATTACCATAATGATCCCTTCTGGCCTTAAAATACATGAATCTGTGAACCTGCAATTCTCCACAATTCTGCTCTTATTTACATATCTGGGTGTTTTGCTTCCTAATTCACCATACATTCCCTTGTACTGCACCTGTCTTCTACCTAACTCCTCCCTTCATAGCCTTCTCCAGTGTTATCCCTTTTACCTATGACATTCATCTTTTTGTATGCCTGACAACTGTCTTTATTCAAATTCTTAAAATATGCTTCTGCTATGAATCCTTTGAGTGATAATTCACCACAAATACACCTTTAAAGAGGGGGGGAAATTACAGAGTTCTTGACTGTGGACATTCTCTGGCCAACTGGTATTGTGTTGTCTGTTTGAGCTTTGTCAAGATTAGACTGCAGGTCCCATGGGGGCAGGAACCAAATTGTCTGTTGTGAACAGCTTCAACCACATGGTCAATATGCAATAATATGCATCACATAATAATTATTTAGTACAAATAATGAAGAGCTTCTGACCCACCTGGCTAAAACAAAATTGCACATGCTGTTGAAGAACTTGCTTTAAAATTAATTGTAAACCAAAGATTCAGGCTCCTAAAAAATTGTATATAAATGTTTAGTTAAATTTAATATAGAAGTACTGACAATCAGAACTCGTCAATCTCTAACTGATTCAGTTATAGCATTGATTCCTCTGGAAACAAAATGATACCCATTTTGTGAATGAAAATAAATCTGACTGCATTTACTTTTGACATAGCTGACTGAAGTCACAGCTTGTTTGGTGCAGTAATGTGAATGTTCAAATAGGGCCTAATTCTGCAAAGTGCTGATGGCCAGATTTTTAAATATGTTTAAGTGTCTCTTGAGATTTTTCACAAGTGCCTAAGCAGCACCTAACTACCAGTGATCCCCATAGGTGCCTCTCTCTGTATCTGTCTCAACACCTTTGAAAATCTGACCCTGAACGTCTTTGGTTCTCACAGATTTCAAAGAGGCTGCTCAGCACCTTTCGGTATTCATCATTTTTGCAGGGTTGGACCTATAACACAACAAAATATTTGAAGAAATATTTAATTCTGCTTTTCAGCACAAGCCATTCCTTTGCATAATCAATATTTTCCCCCACATTCAAATTACTTATCTACAGCCATTCCCTCCAGTGAAAACAGGGATATATCCAAAAGATGACAGCAGTGCTGAACTATGAATCACTTGAGATAGTGTGATGGGAGGTGTACACACCAGCCATGATAGAGTTAACAAGGGCCTGAGATACCAATTAGGTTATCTGGCTGAGGGGAAGGTGGCTGGGATGAGGGAGGGCATCAGGAACAAGGCTGGGAGGAGAGTAAGCCCTGAGATCTTGCCCTGGGGTGAGGAGTCTGGCAAGAGGCTAGAAGCTGTAAAGTAGTCATGGGGAATACAGTAGGCTCCCATGGTAAACCCAGAAACAGGCAAAGGAAGAGAGAAAGGCTGGGTAGGAAGGAGCCCAGGGAAACAGCAGCAGGGTTGGGGACTCAGGGATTGCTGTTTATAGGGTCCCTAGGCTAGAACCTGAGGGTGGGCCCAGGTTCCCCTGCCAGCCATTGGTATAGAGGCACCGTGCTGGGGCTGAACACCATGCTGAGAAGGCATTTGGACAGTGGCCCTGTTGGACTTCGCAACCCCAGAAGGGATGGACTAAATAGTCACTTGGCTGGAGGGCCAAGTTACAAAAAGAAAGACCATTACAGAGCAAGCAGAGAGCAGAAGGGGGCACCCAAAGCCACAAGAGCTACTTTCCCAGATTTAGACACACAGAGGCACACTAGTAGTGAATGGGAACCCTGTTACAGGCAGTAAAAATATTTTTATTTGTGACTTATTGAAACTTTATGTAGCGTCAGGGTGACCAGATAGCAAGTGTGGAAAAATTGAAGATGGGGTGTGTCAAATATCGGGACTCTCCCTATAAAATTGGGACATCTGGTCACTCTATTAGCATGATAGTAATAGCAATTATATTCCTGCTGTTGGCATATTTCCCATAAATGTTTTTCAGCTATCAAGTGCCTAAGCTTCACTTGGCCATTTAATTGCCTACATAAGAACTTTTATTGTCTGAATACTCTTCTGCAATCAACATTATCACTAGAGTCATGTGTAAAACCTGTTCGGTTGCTATCGCTCTTTTAGTGGGTTTGGGTTGCAGAAGCTTGCACCTCATGAAGTTTGTTTGAAGTTTCAGGTTCACACATCTGAAACTTCCATGTGAAATTTTAATTCTATCACAGTGGAACTTGCCAGTTTTGCAATGAAATAGTCCTTGAATACGTTAGTTTATCCTTCCCTTTTAATAGCTTTCAAAACAGCAGTATCCATATCATTTTCTACTAATCAGCAGAACAGTAGTATCCAAAAATTTAATTGCCTGCAGTCATTTAATTATAGTGCATGGTTAATTAGACAGTCAACAGGGACAGAAGCATTTATGAATACTAATTTCCAATTGGAAGAACCATCTTCTTTTTTAAATTAAGCATTTGCAATGAGAATATATATATATTCACTACTTTTTGTTTTTACTTTTTTTTCCCCCCTCTCATTTTGGGGGGGGGGGGTATTTTTATCCAGATTATACCTCTGTTCACAGATGTGTACAAATACATGTATCATTTCTATTGTTTAAAATTTTTGCACATCCTTTTTTGCATAGTAAATGCAACAGTGTGATACATTGCTTGATTGACGAGGAATATCTCATGCAAAACTTTCATTTGTCTTTGATGCTTAGGATTGTAAAAGTAGGTTCCCTTTTTTTTCCTCCCCACATGTGTGAGTAGCATGAAGCAGACTTTCACAATTCCAAAACCAGCTGGTTTACTTCCTTCCCCACACTACTTTGTGCAAGATAGTGTATATACTTATTTTGCAAGATATTAATTTACATATTTGCATGTGCCATTCACACAAGCATCCTATGTATTTGAATTGAGGAGTTGCCATCACCATCCCTAATTCTCTCTTGGATGCTGTTGGTTTGTTGTCCCAATTCCTGTAATTAGTAGCAGCACATCTCTATGCCTAATGGATTAATCTGCTAAGCATCCACAATGTAGGTCATTCCTAATTTACTTCAAACAATTCAAACGTTTTTAGTTTGGTTTTTCACATATTCAGAAAAAACTACCCCAATGCTTTCTCGGAGACTTACTTTTGTAGATGAGTTTCTAGAAATATGGGTTAATCATATATCTGGTCAACACATAACTGGTTAGAATTCACTTAATTCAGAATGTGCCAGCTCTCCCATCCGTAAATTCATCCCATAGTACCAAAGTGTGGGGGTTTTTTTGTTTTTTGTTTTTTTTTTTAAAACCCATACGTGTTGGTTGTTACCTACCCTCCCACACACATCCTACTCAGGCTGAGGTGAAGCCTGTTTCACAGTGTCAATGGTTTCCAAAATGCAACAGTCTAGACTGGCCTCCTGACATAAATCTAATTTGGGAAAAGATGATTTTGTATCAATAGGATACCAAATTTTGGTATCAATAGGATACCAAATATTCTTCAAGATTCCTTCTTACTTTAAAAGTTCCATGGAGGGAAATATCAAGTTAGAGAGCTCCAGAAACTCTAGATTTTGAAAACTGTGAGCCAGATAGAGCCAAATGTACACCAGCTCAAGATCTTGCATCTCTACTGGATTATATTCAGCAATCTCACTTCAACTATTTCTACCAGTTTAAAAGATTTGGCCAGGTTCACAGATTTCCTGTTCACAGGATGTGGAGAAGTGGTGAACACTTGCATTGATAGAAACTTTAAGTAAGACCACGATACTTGCACAGGCAGAATAATGTTGCTAAATTGGGACAAAACCATTAAAAAATAAAGTATAAACATGTTAAATTCAGTTTATATTATCAGATTTTTTTAAAAAAGAATCAGATATCAGAACAGTGCCAAATATGAATTATATTGGTGTTCCTAATAAAATAAGACTAATGTTTTTCAGGAATTCTAGAAATTGGATTTTGTACAGTGTTCAGTTATATCTTTATTGAGGAATGTAATTACAGCCTAAAGAGTGAAGAATTCACTAGTACAATACATTTTTCTTCCAGTGAAGCTATGACCCCTTATTTCATAGACCCTGAGCACTTAGGTAAATATAATCCTCCTTTAAATTAGTCTTGATTTTAACAGGCTAATCTTCTCCTTTAGTGTAACTAAAAGAGAACAGCCAATTTTAAATGAAACAATTATTCATCAACAAGCTAGCAACATAGCACAAAGCTACCTGTAGGGATACCAGATATCCCTATATAAATACCTGCCAAATATTGGAGGTTTTTAAAAACAGGTTGGACAAACACCTGTCAGGGATGGTCTATGTTTACTTCACCCGGCCACAGCACAGAGGGCTGGACTCTTAACTTCTTAAGGTCCCTTCCAGGCCTATGATTCTATGATAGTTTAAGGGCTAGGCTCAGTATCTTCAAACTTGGCTGCTTTAAAATTAGGCATCTAAAATTCATAATTAGTCATCTGAGTAAGTGGCCTGATCTTTAGTCAGTGGTGCTCAGCACCCTCTGCTCCTATTGACTCTAATTCTTAGCACCTCTGAAATCAGGCTACTTACTCAGGTACTTAAAGGTAGACACCTAAATCCGTATTTAAGCATCCAAGTTTGGAAATGATGACCTAGGGGCCCTCAGCAAATTGAATTATTGGCAGAGTATCACAAAATTCTGTGTCATTGTAATTATACACCTCTCAAAAGTTATTTTCCGTAATCATGGCTACAGACTAAGTAAATCATTGCACTTTTGAGAGTCACAAGTAGGAAAAAGCACAGTCCTTGGAGGTGTTGAGCACTTGCATCTCCCAATAATTTACATGGAAACTGAAGGTCTCATTAAAAAGACTTCACTAGTACCTTTAGAAATGGTGCCCAGAAAAGAACAGGACAGTGCATCTTACTCAACCCTGCTCGTGTTAACTAAAGAATATCCTTCTTCTAGAAAGATTGTATGGGCTTATTGTTGTTTCTAATCTGAACGCCTTCAGTGCATTTCTAGGTCAATGTCAACTGTTACATCAGTTGGTGTTGATACTCAGATACAGGTTTGTCATTTTAAAGTCCATATAGAAAACCATTCATTAGGTTAAAAAAGGGCCTTCTGAAGCTTTTGGATTTTAACATAAAAAGCTATTGATCTATGGTAGAAATTGTACGATGAGAAACAAATCTATTCCGTTGTGTTTAGTCATGTTTACTTTTTAGTGGATGAGCATGTATAGAAATGTCCTAGAAAATATGTATGTCTTCCTTCAAAAGAAATATACACTTTTCAATAGATGGTAGTATTCATAGGTGGCATGTATACATGGCCACCAGATTTGTATAATTTTTGGTGGTGCCCAGAATGGGTCCAAGCAAAGCCATGCCGTCCCAAGGACGGCCCAGGGCAACTGCCCTGAGCTCCGTGCTTTGGGGGGCCCTGTGCTCTGCCCACTCCCGTTCCACTCCTTTCCCCAAAACCACGCGCTGCCTCTTTCCAGCTTTCGTCCCCTCCCCCGAGCGATGCTGGTGGGGCAGAGTGGGATGGGCTAGGCTGGGTCACTCACTGCTGCCGGCACCAGGCTCCCCACTAACCTCCAGGATGCCCTGGACTCCACGTCCCCCTGAAGCGCGGGCCCCCTCAAAGCGTGGTAAGCCCAACCATTGGTGGAGCCAGGCCCACATTCCTAAATATTGGTGGAGCACAGGCACCATGGATCCATATAACTCGCCGCCTATATGTATGTGTATTATTTTTATAGGTAGTGACGTTATATCAAGCATTCTTAAAACTGTCATTAAGCATGCAGTGTCTGTTGTATGTGGTTGTGCAGGATAATGTGCATGAGAAAGCATGGACCCTTTTCCCTTTCAGTGTTATTAACTGATGACCTAAAATGAGTATGTTAATGATGGTGAACCCAAACACAAATAAACTGCATACGCTATGTAATGCCAGCACTCAAAAGGGGTACTAGTAGCACAAAGGGACTTAGGCACCTAAGTTCTACATTTTGGTACCACTGGCATTTACAAAACCTGTGCTCAGCTGCTGCCTAATCCTGTCATCACCTAAAGTTCCCAGGCACCTACATTTCCATGTTTGAAGACCTCTTAGTACCAAAATTTCATCTGCTGGGCACACAGATGGCCACTGCAGTCCTGATATCACCCAGTAGCTTGGCCCCTTGCTTGTTCCTAAGTCCCATTGGGATTCACAAACTAAGCCTTTATCCACCTGTCTTGTCTTTGGGGGTCAATCCAGTAGGTGTGCTCTGAGCACACACAACCCCACACAAAACAGGAGGAAGAAGAGGAGGAAGTAGTGCTTGCTTGCCTTATGAATTACCCTAGTAGTTAGGGTACTCCCCTAGGAGGTAGGAGACCCATGTTCTAGGCCCCTGAATGGTTTTCTAAATTTAAATCCCTTAGTTATTTAATGATCCTCCATGTTTTCAAGTATAACAGAAGTTGAGCATGGCATCTGGAAACTGAGATACTTGCAGGTCTTTGTGTCAAAGATACAGTTTGTAATAAACACCGAGTCTAGAAGTATAATAGCCCTCAGAAAATTACTTTACAAGCAATTGAGCATACAGGATATGTTGTCTGTGTGTAAATAAAAATAGAGGTCAGAAGAGATGCGGTAAGTTAATTGCAATCAGAAAGTTGTCTATTCAGTCATAAATCTGATCATTCATTCTTAATCATTCCCAGAGATATTAATTAAGTGTATCATTGTTAAAAAGTTGAAAGCAATTAGATATTCACTTACAGCCCTTTTGGGGTTTAGAAATAGAGTGGTACTATGGCTGTGACAAAAGTGGGAGAAAGGGACCCATTATGTTTGTTAGATTTAGGTGCTTTTCTTCAGCTATATGAAATTTTATACACATTGAGGAGTGAATTCTCAGACCCTTACATGGGGTTCAGAGTGGAAATCCCCCTTTCCCTTAAAACTTCTGCAATAAGCTAAACACAATTCGTTATGATAAGGGACCTTTACATCACCTCCTAAACTACTGGATTTTAGAAGTCAGACTAAAAGCATCAGAGAATCTCCTGAATAATTTATAGACCTGTATTCTCAGAACAAATTACTATTCAAATTTTCAATTAATACTTCAGGGGACACATGAATACCATAATACTATATTGCTCATTTTCCATTTCTTAGGACACTATTTACTGATGGTTATTAGTGCACTTGACATAAAGTGATTTTAAGGAATTGCCCTAGTCCCTCTTCATATATTTTTTGATTCCAGATGCAAATTAACACATAGTTATAAATGATTCATTAGTTCCCAACTGTTTAACATATATTGTGTGTACTATATGCATAAAGGAAGTAATAGCAGAATAAGAAGAGAGAATTCTTGCTCTTGAGATGGGTTATCATACTGCTTGGTTCTTTGTATTATAGGAACCAGTTTGTTTGGCTTTCATTTACAAACTCAAATAAATTACTATAAAGCCAGTTAGTAAGCCAATGTACTGTAATCCATAAAAGATCTGTGTGTTTGCAAACCAAATTATTTTAGGAGAAAGGTAACATGCAGAGATAAGTATTAACTTTCTTGGCAAACTACATGTTTATGGACTAAATTAGATTAGTAAATGTTTCTTTTGCAAAAGCATTCAATGTGCCAGAAGTATGTCTACAGCTGCCCTCCAAAAGAATACTACACAATAATTTACATATTATTAATTGAAATTACTAAAATAGCTCTAAGACTTTCTGCTAAATATCTTAAATTAGATCTTGTTCTATTGACATCAATGGGATTATTTACATTAGCAAAATTTAAATATGTGCATAAGTGCTTGTAGGATTCAGGCCTTAGATACAAACATTTCTCCAGGTAAATGTAATCAGCCTATCCACTTTCCTAAACTAAACAAATCCGCAAATAAATATTTCTATGAAAACATATATAAAAGGTAATAGCTGGTGTGTTTTCTAAACTTTATCATTTAGTGCAATAAACTATACAGTACAGTATGAAGTATAACTCTATGCTCTAAAACAATTAGAAAACAGAACTCCCAAAATATAACCACTTGTAAACAATTGATGTGTTCCTGTGGAAACAACTGAAGATTTATTGTATATTCTAGTGCAAGGCAAAAGTGATTTTCATAGTACATTTCCTGTTTGCGATTATAAATGTCTGAATCATGGTTATCCGTATGTGAGCAGTTCACAGAAATGGGCAAAAATGGCCTTGAGTCTTGTCACCCTTTATCAGCTATTTATCTAAATTCAGTGGTTGAGAGGAATGCAGCCATGAATCTCTCTGCATCCTGTGTGACAGAGGCAATGTTTTTGACTTGACAACATTGCACAGTTTTTTCAGCAGGCCAATGGATATCCACATGAAAGATAACTTAGAAACACCTAAGAAAGAAATGTTAAAGTAATCAGATACTAATTACCTGCTTATGTTCCTGGATGTTTAGTTATCCAACAAAAGGACAAAAAGTTCCATGTCCCTACTCTCAATGTCTCTAATATAGAGACCCATTGTTAGAATCCTGGTGGTCAGGGTTCCATCTTAAATTCCCGTTTAATTTTGTATTGTTGTTTCATGTATTTATATTCTGATAGTACTTGTTGAATGTTGTGAAAAGAGCAAGACACATGATATAAATGATTGAGGGTGGAAGTGCTGTTGAAGAGGATCTGAGGGTTATAGTGGATCACAAATTGTTGACTCATTCAATGTGATGTAGTTGCAAAAAAAGCTAATATTGTGGGGTGTGTTTTGTCTCACAAAACATCCAACAGATACTAGCTACATATATATACACACACACAGCTGTTCTGGTGGCTTATGAAACACAGAAGACAGTGAGGGTCACAGTAGAGGGCTCTCAAACTATTTAAAGGGATACTACTTTATTCTATGCACTAGCCAAAGGTGCCAATCAAGATTGGGAACCTGTGCATTGGGTACAAGCACATAAGAAAATGCAATTCCTGCTGCGAAGAACTTGCAATTTAAATTGCAATCTAATGCACCAAAGGATTGTAACAAACAAATAATAGGCTGGAAATGGGAGAGGCAAATCTGTATAAGAATTATTACTCAGGCCCACACCATTCCAAACACTTGCTTGCAACATTTATACCACAGTGTATAATCACATAAGCTACCTAAAATGTTTGGTTCATGCATCCTAAATTTAAACGTTTTCTGCCACCAAATATTTTCACTTCTAAATTATGCAATATAAGGAACATGCTATCCATGTCCAACAGAAGTGCCTACTTTCAAATCACCCTTAATAGCATCATATACTGCTGTCTAATTTTACCTGGAGTCCCAGTGACGTTTATTAACCGTTGACATCTAGGACTGAACCACCTTGGGGACATTATATGGCAGTGGTTCTCAACTGATTTTACATTATAGGCTGCTGCAGACCCGGATCCCAGAGCTCGCGGAGCTGGGCGGCTGCTCCAGACCTGGACTCCGGAGCTCGCAGGGCTGGCTGGGAGCCCTGGAACCCTGCCGCGCAGGGTGGTCTGGCAGCTCAGACCCTTCTGCACCGGGCATCTGGGAACCCAGTGGACCCTGGGCACGCGGGCTGGCTGTTAGCACACAGCAGAGCTGGGCTGCAGCTGTGTGCTAATTAGGCCACATGCAGCCCATGTGCTGCTGGTTCAGAACTGCTGTTATATGGTACATTCTGTGGTGGGCTGTTTTTACTCATACAGTTCAAGTAAGAGTCATTTGGCCATATTAGGGCTCCAGTCCCATCTGTGCTCTTCAGTCCTCACTACTGATGCTGTTTTACAGACACTTCCTCTGTGTTGCCAGTTCCTGTGATTTTTTTTTTTTTTTTTTTTTATCACAAGCCTCATAATACTTAGTATTTTTATTCTTTTTGAAGCCCCAGCTCCTGGATTCATATGATTTGTGAGAATCTCAGCTTTCATTTACTCCCCCTCTCCCTTCCTCCCCCCTCTTGAAATCTGAGTTTCTAACCCATGTGAGATTGGGGAAAAAAAGCTTGAAAATGTAAACCCTAAAAAATACAAAAGCCGAATAAAGAGAATCAACATTTTTGTTTAAAAAAATCTCATTTTAAAGCCATTTTCATGATTTGGGGGGGAGGGGGCTCCTAATTCATGATTTTTGAACACTTCCATTTGGCAGTACTGCTACCCATTGTATAATTGGTACCAAGGTAAACACTTTTTTATTTTTAACAATAAGATGCTTTAGCTTATAAAATACCAAAAGTGACAGGGTTGGATAGCTCAAATACTTTGTATGTGGTGACGCTTTTAGCTCCTAGGTTGTTGATTCAACTCTAGCCTAGGACAGTGATGACTAAAAGCTATTGCCAACTGATGGCCATTTGGTAGATGTAGTCTAGTCCACAGTGGCCCCTCCGGGTGCTCAGATACTAGGGCAATGAGTGTGATAGAAAAGTCCTGCACAGAGAGGGTTGAAAGAAGATTGGTTGGTGTGATGTAGGGAAGCTTGCAATGCTATTGCCCATGCTATACATGGCAAGCCAGAGGGCTTCATTTTCCAGAATTTGTTGTTACACTGAAGCGTCTTTCACAAATTTATACACACAAAATTTAAACATCTATTTAATTATTTTTAAAATGGATTAATTGTTAAACTGCTGAGAGAAAGCATGCCAGCTAACCAGCTGTAATTGGTTTCAGCTCAATATAACATTATCATGAGTTGGTGATTAATCTGACATTGTGCTCTAAATAGAGATGACAGACACATACAACCGAAGCACAGAAGTGTCTGATAGCATTAGTAAGATGTGTGGAGCAGTAGTGTGAAGACAGGTTTCTATATCTTACCATTCCACTGAGTTGCAAGATAGCAGCAGTTTCTCTCCTTGTAAGCAATTTACTGAGCAGTTGCTTCTGATCAAAACACTTCATTAGGGTAAAAATCAATCATCTTAAAAGAAGGTCTTCACAGACACCCCACCAGGTAGGGGTGGGTGTGTGTGTGTGTGTTAGAGAAAATGGCCCCATCCCTAATGCAAAGCTTAAATATAAGTAAAGATTTGATATACCCTGTCAGTCAGCTTCCAGCATTGCTGATATCTCTTAAGCCTTGCCTTCACTGGGGAAAAAAGGTATGTTTTACACTAGTTCCTACCTCATACTGCAAACACAAGTGCAAACTGTCTTCTTTTCACTAGGATTTTACCTTGTTAGTTATCAGGTGTTAGCTAACGTGAGGTAAAGATGCCCTCTAAAGCTTCTGTTGTTCATTTTTCACCAGTCACCACCAGTGGTGCTAATGCATCCCAAAGGCAAGTATTGAGAACACAGGTAGGAAATCATCAAAGTGGGGTTGGGAACCAATTCTGGTTTGGAGTGTGGAAGCTTAAATATGAACAAAGAAGTGGGAAGCAGGATTGGCTAACTATTTCAGGTACTAATTGCTATTAAACTCTAATGTGGTTTGAGGGGGGTGAATTTGTGTCTCCCATCTTTATTGGCTGTTTATGGATGCTTGCTTCTTCAGCTTTGTTTACTAGACACCATTTTGGGATATCTTTCAAAGCCTACCCTGAGCAGTTCCCCTTCTTCTGCACCTCCTTATAATTGACTTTCTTTGGGTCTTCAACCCCTCTCTGCTCAAAAAAAGAAACATATGTTTTTAGTCAGAACAACAAAATAGAAAAGTCTCTTAGAGAGCACAGCACTCTGCACTGATAGTGTGTAGTACTCTGAGCACAAAAACGGAGTGTTTATAAAATGGGGAGTGTGCTTAGAAACTTAAAGATGGAGCACACAGAAAACAAAAAGTGTCATAGTTTTGTAGCTAGAAACGCCATAGGGGGTTACAGTATTACATCTTGTAAATTTAGGGTTGCCAACCCTCCCGCTATTGGGCTCTCTTTCCCGGAGGCTACTAAAGCCAAACCAGGAGATTTTAGGTGCTAAAAGTCCGCCAGCCCAGTGGGGCTAAGGCAAGCTCCCTGCCTGCCCTGGCTCTACACCACTCCCGGCAGCAGCCAGCACATCCCTGCGGCCCTGCGGGGGGAGAGGGAGGATTTCTGCGCATGAGAACTGAGACCAATGGGAGCTGTGGGGGGCAGTGCCTGCGAGCTGGGGCAGAGCATGGCACCCCCTTCCCTCCCTGCCCCCCCCCCTTCCCCTGCCAGGGACTGCAGGGACGGGTCAGCCACTTTCAGGAGTGGGGCAGGGCCAGGGCAGGTAGAGAGTCTGCCTTAGCCCCATTGCACCACCAACCGGGAGCTGCCTGAGGTAAGCGCCACCCAGCCAGAGCCCACACCCATCCTGCACCCCAAACCTCTGCCCCAGCGCAGAGCCCACACCCAAATTCCTTCCCACACCCCAGCCCCTTACCCCAGCCTGTTGAAACTGAGTGAGGATGGAGGAGAGCGAGAGATGGAGGTGGGGGACATGGTAGGGGTATGGCTTCAGGGAAGGGGCAGGGGGGCAGGGCAAGCGTATTTGGGTTTGTGCAGTTAGACAGTTGACAACCCCGTGCAAATAACAAGAGGACATAAACTGGAGAACTTAAGAAATTCATGATTTTTGCATGCTCAGATGTTTCTGAAATGGGACTGGAAAATCAGGGGTCAGCACAAATAAATATACTTTTATAAGAGTAAAACAGATCTACCTCTTGCGGGTGAGGCTGGCTTTATTTTCTGGTTCTGAGTCAAACTCTAAACACAGTTAAAAGACATTGTCCATGTTTTCACTCCAACGTAGATTGACCAGATAGCCCTGACTATCGGGACTGTCCCTATAAAATTGGAACATCTGGTCACCCTACTCCTACGGTATGGGAAACAAATACACACAAAGCTCAGACTCCACTTTCATAAAGCTCATGGGCTCTGGCTTCTAGGCACTAGCCATCTCTAAGACATGTTCTTCTGTTTCACTGTCTGCCTCTTTTCTCTTTTTAACCTTAGTTGGCCAGATTAAGGTAATGAGGCCAAATCTCTTGATTTACTAAATTACTGGTGAGGTTTAGATGCTTTCTGCCAGCTTCAGGCAAACTGGAGATTGGGAGGAGGTTCTCTTCAGGAGTTCTATTCCCAGGCACCTTCAAGAGCCAGCTAGGATGAGGATTTAGTATTAATTCTAATCCCTTGGGAGTGGTAGCTGGCATTCTAGTTTATAAGCCGATGGTTTATAAACATACCATCCATGCACAAGGGGAAAAAACATAAAAATAGATCTACAGTATTCAAACACATTGCATTCTTTTGTCCTAGAATCATGGAAGTTGTATGTGGAAAAGACCTAATAAGTCTGTCTCCCTTTTGTCCCACCAAAAACTATTTGCATGAAAAAAATCCCCCTCTCCTCAATGCGTGAGGGCTATTCCTACTATAGTTCTATTGGCTGCCTATTAACATGAGGATAACATTTTAACTTAGACCAGATTTTAGCTCTAGTTTCTAAAACTATGCTGCACACAGTTTCTTTGGCTACAGTTGTAGCTAAACAGTTGTAGCTAAACAGCACTGATTCAGGTAGTGATAGTGATCACAGGTAGTGATCAACGGCTCGATGTCAATTGGCAGCCAGTATCAAGTGGAGTGTCCCAGGGGTCAGTCCTGGGGCTGGTTTTGTTGAACATATTAATTATCTGGATGACCAGATGGATTGCACCCTCAGCAAGTTTGCAGATGACACTAAGCTGGGGGGAGAAGTAGATATTCTGGAAGGTAGGGATAGGGTCCAGAGTGACCTAGACAAATTGGAGGATTGGGCCAAAAGAAATCTGATGAGGTTCAACAAGGACAAGTGCAGAGTTCTGCACTTAGGATGGAAGAACCCCATACACTGCTATAGGCTGTGGAGTGACTGGCTAAGCAGCAGTTCTGCAGAAAAGGACTTGGGGAATTACAGTCGACGAGAACTTGGATGAGAGTCAACAGTGTGCCCTTGCTGCCAAGAAGGCTAATGGCATTTTGGGTGCATTAGTAGGAGCATTGCCAGCAGATCGAGGGAAGTGATTATTCCCCTCTATTTGGCACTAGTGAGGCCACATCTGGAGTATTGCATCCAGTTTTGGGCCCCCCCACTTTAGAAAGGATGTGGACAAATTGGAGAGAGTCCAGCGGAGGGCAACAAAAATGATTAGGGGGCTTGGGCATACGACTTATGAGGAGAGGCTGAGGGAACTGGGCCTGTTTAGCCTGCAGAAGAGTGAGGGAGGATTTGATAGCAGCCTTCTATTACCTGAAGGGGGATTCCAAAGAGGATGGAGCTAGGCTGTTCTCCGTGGTGGCAGATGACAGAACAAGGAGCAATGGTCTCAAGTTGCAATGGGGGAGGTCTAGGTTGGATATTAGGAAAAACTGTTTCACTAGGAGGGTGGTGAAGCACTGGAATGGGTTACCTAGGGAGGAGGTGGATTCTCCATCCTTCGAGGTTTTTAAGGCCCAGCTTGACAAAGCCCTGGCTGGGATGATTTAGTTGGGGTTGGTCCTACTTTGAGCAGGGATTTGGACTAGATGACCTCCTGAGGTCTCTTCCAACCCTATTCTTCTATGATTCAGCTGCACCCATTGGTAACACCCAGCAATAGCTTTTTTTTGTTTTTCTTTTTCTTCTAGTGAGGACCAGTCTTATGTGTGTAGTTTGTGCATTGCCATGGCTCATTTTCAATTCAGGAACTTTTTTTTTCTTTCTTTCTTTTTTTTTTTTTTTTTTTAATGAGCCAGTAGAGCGGCTAAGCTCTGTCTCAGCTGGAAATCACTCTTTGCACATGACACAGATCCTGCTTTTCCTTTTTCTCCTAAAGCATTCAGAATGACCTTTATAGTCAAATGATGAAACTGTTTTGAATCTCATACAGGCTTCACAGTATCTTGATGTATGAGGATCTTGGCATTTCAAAGTAGGATATATATTCAGTGTCTGTTTAAAAAATATGAAGTGGATGCTCTTGAAATTGTTTTCAGCCCCTTACCACCATGCATTGTTGTCATAATCCAATTCTCACATATCCAAATTTCTTAAACATTCCAGGTCTGACTCCAAAATTAATAAGACACACCAGAGTGGGATCAGAGCGTAAAGGGGAGAGATTTTCTACACACCTTCTGCCACATTGAGAAGTTGTGTAATATTTGCTATTGCTAGATTACCTAAACTTAATTTGTTTTTGAAACTGTGGTGCACAGCAAACATCTCTTTAAGGTTGGTTCTAGGATGTGACTTAGCGGTGTGTGCCAAAATCATTCTTCTTGTTTAAATTAAACATGTAGAGTTTATGCTGCCTGGAAGTCAGGTGACTGTAACATCATCCTTTCTTATAAAGCATAGCCCCATGAACTCTGAGGAACCTGCAATCTGGGGCAAAACTCTCTAGATTTGTAGCACGCTATGACAGCAGCCTGGAAATTCTACATCAGCTTCATTTAAATTTAAGACATGACTATTTTAATTAATGAAATATGAAAGTGAATACAACGATCAGCACAATAGTAGCTCGTTTGTTTTGATATTAAATCCAGTTATTAATATCACATTTTCAGTTTTCAACATATTGCTGGACTATGTATTGACAATGTGTAATTAAATCATGTCAGAGGTGAAGCTGAAGGCCTTTGACAGCTGAATTGGTCTTTTGTTACTTAAGGTGGTGGGGAAGCATTTTAATACTGTGGGATAAGCCTGTTAGTTGAATTCTTCTGCTAAATGATCATCAGTAAAAAGTTCACACCCCTCAGGGCTACTGTTTCAAACCTCCTGCAGACTCCATAAAACAGCTCTGCATTAGTTTATACTTGGTTCATATTTTAAATGTTATCTTCAAACCATGAAGGATAGAAACAATTTTCTAATAAAAACTTTGATTCTGGAGTACAATTATGTGAAAAAAGGGTGGACAAAAGGTGGATGTTGTGGCAAATTCTGTGACTGCAGAGTGCAAGGGGGGCCCATTCTAAAGATGACAACATTTCCTTACAGATGTAGGATGTTTGCATGCTTAAAAAAAACCTGAGTATTTTTAAAACGTCGTGTTAAAGGGCCAAATTCTGCCATCCAAAATAACTCTGTTATCTTAATTGCAGTTACTCTGCATTTACAACAGTACAACTGAGAACAGAACTTAGTCCACAATTGGCAGTAAAGAGAGAAATTATAGTCCAGAGTCTGTTTTCAGCAAATTTGCATATCACTTCTTTCATGTTTAACTGTGAGTTCTCCACAAATTGTCTGAAAGGAGTTGAATGAGAATTGTGCAATTGAACTTTGTATTGTTGTGTAGGGTCTTTGGGGTTCAGGGTTATACTGGTCATGTGCCTAAAGAGGCTTGGGGGGAGAAGGGACTGAAATCTACTGAACTCTAATTAAGTAGAACTTTTATTGTTGTATTTGGGCAGATTAGCCACAAGCCCAGAAATTTGCAAGTGCTGCTTAAAATTTAATATTTTGGGCAAAAAGTGATATCAGTTTGCCTTATGAATAATGAGACATCTTTTGCCTGCAGTGCAATTTCATTATGTGAATTGTTCCTCTGAGCATTGTGGCATTCAGGTTAATGCAATCAGTCTCCAGAGAAAATTCAGTTGCTAAGGGAAACTGAGGCCCTGCCTTTCTTCCTAGTCTAATGTGAATAAAGATGGAAGTGTAGATAATGTTAGCAATAACTGCTTTAATAGTATACAAAGCCATTGTATAAAACTGAGGCAAAGGCCGAACTTCTATAAAATATGGAAGATAAAGACAATCTTGTTTCATCAAGTGAAATCACAACCAGCAGGTCACAGACACTTTTCAATAGATGCAATACATTCAGTTGCTCTGTTTGTTGTCATTAAGTTGTCTTCCCAAGATAAAAACAGCCCTGTGTGTATTGAATCTAGGAGGGCAGTTTCTAACTCTATTGTCAGAGAAACTGATGGACTGTATACATAAAAGAGAGCGTATGGCAGGGTGTGCAACTCACAGCCAATATCCAAACGTGCTGGGAGGCAGAGGGGTCTTGATGGAACTTAAAAACAAATATGGACCCATCTAACACCCAATAGAAAGATTCTTACTGACCTAAATGATAGTTCTTTGGGCTCCTTAGCACTCTTACGTATGTGTACATTTGATACACCCACAAAAAAACAACCCCACCCCAAAACAAAAACCTACTAGAATGTGGCACAGTCAATCAGTTGGTGAATAGGCGATATAGCCTTAGGAAAGGATTGTGAGTACCACACCGTGTCAGCCTACGTCTGCTCCCATCAAGTTAATGGGAGTTTTGCCAGTGACTTCAATGGAAGCAGTTACCCCAATGCTTGCCGGTTTTGAAAATCCTCCCTCTATTGTCTCTATCATATCTACTATGTCATAGTTCTGTTTGTCTTGAGCCAGTAAGATCACCAGATGGATACAAACCATTTTCCAAAATATATTATTTATCTAGTATTTAAATTCTCAGTCTTGGCTAGTGAATATTTATTAAACATGCTGCTTTTACCAAACGCTTTAATTCGCTGACAATTGTTATCTACCAACCCAGCTCCACTCCCCAGAAAAAGAGAAGTAAAAGCTAAAGATGGAATCTGTTTAGAATAATTAAGCATCCACCAGCAATGAGAGGACCAAGAGACACATCACTCTCACACATCTCAAACTGCCCTAGAGTATGAGTATATAGTTCCCCTTCTACTAAGTTGTTGGAAGCTGTCACAACATCTGAACATAAAGCCTTCGTGACAGACCTGATTGGTTACATCTGTATGATCAATGAAAGTACTATACCAGTATGTTGACCTTAATGAGACATGAAACTAGGTTTGCAGCTGCTGCCAGTGCCTTTTGTCTTGTTAGAAACCTAATTATCATCATTGCAGCTCTGACAAGTTCAGGTAAGAAGTTCTGTGGGAGCTATAATTTGGTCTCCAATTATTTTTTTGATAAATTTGTCTGCAGTTTTTGGTGGAGAGCCGTAGGATGCATTTAGTTCAGTTTATATTGGTAGCAGATGACAAACTGTGTGCTCTGTGAGATTGAGTGATCTGTAAAGTCTCTGGGCCCCACTGAAGCCAATAGGAAAACTCCCACTGACTTCAGTAGGGTCAGGATTTGGTCCTCTATCCACTGCAGTGGTTCTCAACTAGGGTTATGTGTACCTCTGGGGATACGCAGAGGTCTTCCAGGGGATACATAACTCCTCTAGATATTTGCCTAGTTTTATAACCGACTACATAAAAAGCTCTAGCAAAGTCGGTTCAAACTGAAATTTCATACAGAAAATTACTTGTTTATACTGCTCTATATACTATACACTGAAATGTAAATACAATATTTGTATTCTAATTGATTTATAATTATATGGTAAAAATGAGAAAGTAAGCAATGTTTCAGTAATGCGTGCTGTGACACTTGTCTTTTCATGTCAGATTGTGTAAGCAAGTTGTTTAAGTGAGGTGAAACTTGGGATACGCAAGACAAATCAGACTCCTGAAAGGGTACAGTAGTCTGGAAAGTTTGAGAGCCACTGATCTACAGGATATAAGGGGCTAAATGCACCACTGGTGAAAGAGGGCACAACTCAATCGAGTTCCATTGCCCTGCTTTTATCAGTAGTGAACTTGACCCAATATATTGAAAAGCAAATCTGCTAGATTGCTCTGCAGGAATTATATAATCATCCTCTGAAGGCCCATCTCTGCAGAGAATTTCAGTGTGCTCTCAGCATGTAATAGAAATTACCACCCAAACAGGCAGCAGGAATCAAATGATAGGAAAAGACATGAATATCCATCACCAACATCATGACTGGTTCAACAGGTGTCCTCCAGTTCAGAAGCAGCCGAATCACCTATAAGATACACACACGGTGTAAAATACTTTACTTGAAGAAATTTGCCCATTTGTATGTAAGTTTTTATAAGGTTGTGATTACTTTGGAATCTGAATACTTAATTTCTATCATAGGCCCAATCATCCCATGAGTTGCGTGCATGAAGTTACCATTAAATCTTCATTGACTTCAATAGAAGTTGTATGCATGCAACTGATAGAGTAACCAGGCACCAGATCTTTTGTTTTCCTTTCTGAGAGTTCCCAAATTGGGTATATCTCCTTCTAGCTACAAGTTAATTGTACCTGAGGCTGTGGGTTGCAGGTGATCTATATATCTCTCTTACGGCCCCAATCATGCAAAGCATTTAAGCACGGGTTTAACTTTAAATATGAGTATGTAGTTCCAATGAAGTCTAAACCTGTTGTATTTTGAGCAGCATGATATCAAGATGTGTGTGTGTCCATGTATATGTAATATTTCCATTTGGGTACCTCATCTGGATATGTTAGTATGTTCTATTTATACTTCGGTGCTATTTTTGTTGTTGTTTTTTATTGAAGGACATTTCATTTCTTTTTCATCCAAAGAGAGTGCAATCCCTAGAGCTTAGTGGTTGTTTTCTTATGTCTTATCCTTTCTAGGGTTTTGTAGGCATGGAATTTGTTTATGCTTCTGTGCTGTTTATTTCTATGGTCAGGGAAAAAGCAGGGCAGAGTCTATTGCAATGTATGTATCTTTTTTGATACTTTTATTCTGCAGCCTGTGTCCCAGAAAATCAGGAATGCTGCTTAGGCTTACCAGGCACTGTGTGGGGTTTGTTTTTGTCTTGTCTTTTATGGTATCTTACTTTATTATTGACTCCCCCTATAATCACTTCTCAAAGCACGTACACAAGCTGTTTTGTATTGTCAGATAAATATTTTGTGGTACTGTTTGTCCTCCTCACCCATTTTCTGCCATGCACTTGCCTTTATGAGTAGTGCATGTACCTGAAGGCAGTATTTTCCTAATCCTGTTACTTGGATTTTGACAGCTCAAGGCTTTCCGGGGCATCAGCCACGCCGTACAACCTGCTTTGCTGGCAGCAGTAGGTGCCTGAAAAATCCTTGTTTGTTTTCTTCTATTAAATATTTTCAAGGGGCAAAGTAATATTATCAATGGGTGAGTGACCTAGTCTAAAGAGAATAAGTGATGTGATTGAAACTTGTACTGAAAAAGGGAAGATTCTAAAGATCTTTGTTTTATTCAGACTGTTTTCTCACAGACTCCTTTGTTAAATGATCTGACCATCTGTGATTTTTCAAAAGCAAGTTTGCTACATTTGACAGACTAAATTTTCAAAAATGACCACCTATGCTACCCTTCCAAAGGCTAATTTTTACAGGTAAATCATGTTTAAATGGGTATTTGTATGGGGATTACCTATTTTGTGTGTTCCAATGCCCATCTTACTCCCATAAAGGTAGCTTTTGTAGTTCTAATCACAAATCTTAAATGTCTTGGGGATAGTCTTTAAGGTCCACAATGAGCAAGAGCCTGGGCAGCTCACAGATGATCTCTTTCCAATCCCCCATGACAACTGTGACCTTTAGAGCTTGCAACTGAAGGAGTGTAGGGACAGGCCTCAAGCTTTGGAACTCTTCACAGCCAGAGATCAGAATGCTCATACGTTTTTAGCTACCTTTAGGGCACAACGTGTGAAGCATGTCATCTTGCAAGTTTTCCCTCAATATCTGTGGCATCAGAATGGCCAACATCTGTCCTGAAACCAAACTTCCAGCCCACTCAATTATGCAGAGGAAATAATGAAGGGAGGGGCTGTCTCTTTTTGGACAGTATAATATTATTATAATATACTATATAATAATAATATACTTATTAGCAGTATAATATTAGTGATGGATACACAGATAGAGATGTTGTTTATAATACACCTCTACCTCAATATAACGCTGTCATCGGGAGCCAAAAAATCTTACTGCGTTATAGGTGAAACCGCATTATATCGAACTTGCTTTGATCCACTGGAGTGCAGAGCCCCGTTCTCTTTCTCTCTTCACTCCCTGCCCCCAGAGCACTGCTTTACCACATTGTATCTGAATTCGTGTTATATGGGGTTGCGTTATATCGGGGTAGAGGTGTATATGGACATCTAGTGTGTGTGTGTGTGTGTGTTACCTGTTAATGGCTGCAGCATTTTAATTCTCAAGACTCTATCTTTGTTTACTGTTAGTAGTTAATAAAGTCCTGTAAGTGGAACCTTTTTCATGCACTTAAGAAGAAAATCTTAACCTAAAGAAGATGCACTTAATGAAGCTGGGAGCACAAGATATATTAGTAATGGCAATGAAAAAATATTATGGTGTGCCAGAACTTTACTGAAAATCCACTGAATCCCGCTTACATTCTCTTTTGCTAGCTGCTAAGATGCAAAATTAAGCATTTTTTTCATTGACTACTGTGCTTTACTCCATAGATTACAAACCATAAAAACATTACTTGAATTTCCACATGAAATTCTAAAGGAAGATATGGACTTAATAGATAAAAATGGTCTCTGAGTAGATACACCATCTGAAGTGTGGTCATTGCCACGCTTGTGTATGTGAATATTTTGTGCTGTCTTCCCCCTCTTCCTTCCTCTCCCCCCCAAAAAGATGGAAACCATAGTAGCTCTGCTATGCAATGAAGTACACAACAGCAATGCAAAGTTTTTAGAAAAGGACTGATATAATAACATGAAACTCATTTCTTACCAAGCTGTTCTAATTTTAATTATTACAGTTGCCAGAAAGAGGCTAAACGTGCTAGAAACATTCCAATCTACCCAAACATGGGTGGTGGTCACAAGTTCATGGGCACAGCAGTTCATTTGCTGCCTGGGTCTGTTGTTACCTGCTATGAAACCTGGCATGTGTTTGCCCTCGTGCTCAGAACTGCCACTCTAAAAACTGTACTTCCAAGAATGACATTCATGAACTACTTCGCTGAGAATGTTGATTGGCCAGTGCTGTGACAGACTCACTGGTAGAATAGACCCCTGCACCACAAAGGCTAGATTAACATAGGTACACAGGCATTTTAGTGGGTCATGAGGCCATTCAACATCATTCATGCAATTCACTTTTGCAGTTTGTTGCATTTTTTTTTTTAAATATTTGCCACATGAAAAGACTGTGCAGCAGGGTGCATAGTGTAAAATACAGCAGGAGCATTATGCAAACTTAAACTGACATATAGCCAGGCCTACCATCAATGTGCCATGCTGCTACATGCTCAGAGCTTGACCCTCCAAGTTGCTGAATACTTCCAGTAAGGTGCTGAACTCCCTCAGCTCTTATTAACTTCATTGGGAGTTGATGTTGCTCAGCACCTTATACAACATCAGAATGGCCAGATTCTATGAATGAGTATAAAACAATAGAGACTTGATCCCTTCAGTGTAGAGAAGTGTGGGTTCTAATCTACTCAGTGTTTGAATTTAATTATTGTGAAAAATGCTGAAGTATGTTCAGAAGTGTTGATGTATCATGAATGTTTGAAAAACTGCCAGAATAGTATTTTACTATAATCATGAGGTGGAGGTTATAGAGGCCTTCATGATTGCTCTGTTTTAAAAGCCTACATTGCCATGGACTTCTATCTCAACCATAAAAATTGACACTGGGCTGAAACATGGCTTAGTGTCTCACTAAAGCAGCGGATTCATTTAGAATAGCAAGTACTGCAGGTGTGTAGGAAAGGCTTTGTAACAAAAGTCTTAAAGGATTACAGTAGATTTCACGTGGGTGGCAACCACAGTGACATGATCTGTAATGACTGACAGAATCAGCACAATCTGTTACTTCAGAAAGTATGCACATCTTTCATGTTGGGTGCAGATATGGCTTAGAGCTGTCCCTATGCACCATGGGGAGGAAAAGCCTGGCACTTACACAGTTGGGTCCTCAACTAGATTTTTTTTTGTTCAGTACGTTGGAAGCCACCCAGGCTTCAGACCATTTTCTGTGAACATCCTTATCTTCTGCGAGGAGGGCTGTGGCATGAGACCAGAAAGATTTTCTTGATTTTCTTTTTTTTTTAGTTGGTGGCCAGGGTGTGTATTCTAGGTCATGGTGGAGCAATAGTGAGGTATTTGCCATAATCTTTATGTTCTCCCTAACTGTCACAGCATCTCATTGGATGTGCATACTTACTCCATAGATGGAAAGTGAGGGACTCGCTGGACTGCAGCATGGTGCAAACATGGCTACCCCTTGCTCTAGACTGAGTAAGAGACCAGTTGTGGTCATGCTGTTGCTTTCACTGTTCTACTATTGCCATACAAAAGATTACTTCAGTAACCCAATTACAGTCTAGAGTCAAGAAACCATGGACTAACCAATTTCCTACAGAGTACAGACTCGCAAAGATCTCTTATAGCCTTTGGCAATAAAATATGTTGCGAAAAATTCATAGACATTTATAGGCTAGATTGCAGCAACATAGTCACACTGGTGATCATTACACCATAAGCCCTGTGACCCAAAGCTCTAGAGGGGAAGGAACTTTCTGCCTCACCTATTGATGAACAGAGGAGAGTGTGGCTAGAGAGATTTATTTGCATAGGCTTTCTACCCAGAATTCCTTAAGTGACATTTTCTGAATCACCATAACTGTACAAGTATCAGGGGGTAGCCGTGTTAGTCTGTATCTACAAAAACAACAAGGAGTCTGGTGGCACCTTAAAGACTAACAGATTTATTTGGGCATAAGCTT